>NC_091454.1:14486996-14786996 GCF_027789765.1 Dendropsophus ebraccatus | reverse complement strand
GCTATTTGGATACCAATATGGTAATGGGGCTAGTTTTTTTCTTTGGTCAAATATCCACATTGGGGTAATATATCACAGATCTATGGCTGGAAATCACCTTGAAGCTCATCTTGTAATAAACATGGAAACCAAAATGAAACCTTATAGATGGTGCAGCCAATATGTTGTCAGCACTGTATACAAAAAAAAAACAACATAAAAGGCAATAAAGATCCAATCAAGAACCTGGGGTCGAAGGGCAAAGTCATGCTAGGACGAAAGGAATCACCGTATCGACTGATAAAGATGTTTTATAAACTTTATTGTTGCAAAAAAAAACGACCGCAGTGGTCGCCACTGCATAAACTTGGCCAAACAACGAGAAGCCGACATAAAACAAAGGGCAAGGTAATATCACCGAGGCAATATGTAATGCAAACAAGCAGCTGAGGTCTCAATCCCCCCACAGTGCTGCAGCCCCTTCTCCTCCAAGCTCCATATTTAACAGGCTGCATGTTGTGTGACAAGAATTAAGTCAGTACAGGGACGGGGGAATGACAACGCGCATCAGATTATTAGACCTCGGCCAATGAGATTTATAGAGCAATGAAAAAAAAAAAAAATGAAGCAATGAACTGAATGATAATGTGTCATGATAAATCACTCGCTCAAAGTACAGTTTATGAAGCAGTTCCATAAAGTAAGAAAAGATAATGGCGGCGGCTAGCGGAAAAACCAAGGAACGTAAAAAGGCGAAAAGCAAAGAATAAAAAAAAAAAAAAAAAAAGATTGTGATGGATGGGATGTGACACACATGTGCTTATAAAACCAATCAAGGCCTAATAATAATACCGCCATACCACGACTATAAACTTTACCACAGTCCCGTCTCGATCAAAACAAGTACTCCGACGCCTTCTATATACTTATATATAAATATAGAGGCTGGGGGAGGGGATAAGAGGAGTGTGAAGTATGCATGCACTTGTTCCCTATGCAGGAGGAATGACTGCAGATGTGCTTTGTAAAGCGGAATATAAACAGGCTTCATTGTCGGGGGGAAAAAAAAAAAATCTGCACCATTGAAAAGAAGCGAAGTCAACAGCTTGCCTTAGGTGAAAAGATTTGTTTCGCTAAGAAAGAAAAGTATCTGATTTCCGATTGCGTAGAGTGATTAAACATCTTTGTGTTCTGTGTGAGTAGAAGGTGGAAGAGGAGAAGAGAAGGGGGGGGGGGGATGTTATCCCCTCCCCCTCCAAAAATGGCATCAAAGCAATCAAAATGGTAATGTTCAGCATGAATGGGGCCCCATCCCCCCTAGCTCAAACTCTGCAGACTTTTCTCCATGTTGGACAGGAAAAAAAAAAAAGAAAAAGAAAAAGCAACACCCCTTTCCAGGCACAAAATGGAAGCTTCCACTACCAAACTGAGAGTGCTGACAAACCCACATTAACACGGCAAGGTTTCCAAACTCGAGCAGAAGTAGGAGAAGAAGCTGAAATCAGGGATCGGGGGTGACGGAGGAGATGGAGGGTTGGGATGTGTCGAAAGGGAAAGGAGCTGTCTTAAGTTTGGTGCTGAAAACTGCTGCATTCCTAAGGAAGCTCGATCGATTCATTCTAAAGAGAAAGGGGGGGGGGGGGAGGTCGGAAAGAAACATGAAAGCTGCACAAATGCGCCCTAGGGTGTTACGGAAGGAGAAATAACGCCCTGCCAGCGTACGATGCACTTGGGGGAGAAGTTCCGATTGCGCATTTCACTACACCGAGAGAGGAAGAAGAAAGCTTTTTTCAATGGCATCTGTCCATGGTGCTGAAAGGCGTACGACCACACAACACACATTGCCTCCCCCTCCCATTTCCGGCACAGCACAACCAGGGAGGAGGGCTAGAAAAGAGATGGGGGGGGGGGGGAGAACTACACTTCTGGCAAGCAAGTATGTCTTCTGTTCTACAAATAATATGTTAGTATACGGACTGAGATTGCCGTGACGTGACAGGTGGGCACAAACAATTGGATGGAAATGTACACCGAGATACTGTAAGAAGCAACTTAGCTTTGACACGTTGACACGCTACTTAATGTTAGGCACTCTCTTAGTCACAGCACCTGTTTACTATATCTGGTTGCGCAGTAAAGTTACGCCGCAAATAAAAAAATTTCCACTACCGGCGAGCGCAGAGTTAACTTTAAGAGTGAAGAGAGTGAAAGTGTCTCGGTAAAGAGAGGAGGAGGAAAAAAAAAGTGCTCAATGGATGGGCTGCCGCAGCAATCTGCAACAAAGGGCACTTCCAACACCCATCTGCTACTGCTGCTGAGCTACTCTCGAAATAAACACCCGCCCCCCCCCCCCTCCTCCACCACCTCCTCTAATCAAAGTCAACCAAAGAGAGTACACGTTTTTTTACACCTTCCTAAAAACATGTCGACCAACTCAAAATGGATGCCTAGAGAAAAAAAAAAAAGCAATGTAACTAGTAGTCCTGTGAGAGTGAGTGTGGTCGAAGAAGAAAATGGTGCACGCGGTGAACTCAACAACCTTGACGGAGGGGGTTGAGAGGAATGGCAGACTTTTATAGGGTGTTGACAAAGTAGAGAATGAGTCTATATGACCGATACATCATGGTACTGATGTGTCATTGAGGGATGTGTCATAATTCATTTTGGATGGACTCTTGCAGAGAGAACTTCTTCTCTATCGGAGACTAAACTGTAGACAACAACCATCTAACTGTTATGCTGGTCCAAATACAAGAACTTGGAGGAAGATGGGAGTCAACTCAACCCCCCCACCCCCAACTGGGTGAGAGTCGAAAGATGTGAATGATGGGGATAGATGGATCCCAGTGAGTTATCTCCTACCTCTTTCCTGTAAATATCCATGGAGCTAAGGTGATTCTACTCCATAGTCATGATCCCACCATGAAAGATGCCAAGCTGATAAAGTTTGTCATCCTTGCAGTGCACAGCTGTACTCCATCACAACACAAGCAATCCAAGAAGCACAACCAGAGGAAAGAACAGAAAAAATAGACAAAAAATTGCAACAAAAAAAAAAAAAGCAACCGCATTTACCTGTGGATCTTGCTTCATCCGTGCAAGTAGTTTATAAGGAGGTAAGGAAAATATGGAATCTATGGTTCCTCGCACAAACAAAGTATATCCAGGAAGAAAAAAAAAAAGAAGTAGTAGTGTCACGGGAGGAGGAGGAAGAAGAAGAAGAAAGTGTTTCAAGTTTGATGGAAATGGGGAGGAACAAAGAAGCAAGTAAACACACAGTGAGTGTGCAAGGCAGTTTCCCCCAAGCCAGCTCATAAATATTCAGGTCTCGTCCTAATCTCCACGCAGCAGCACCGCATTACTTCCAAATCCTTGTTGCTTGCTCTAGCAAAAGACAAGAGAGGGAGGGGGCAGGGAAAGAGGAGGGAGGGGAGGAAGAAGTAGTGAGAGAGGGAGGAGAAAAAGGGAAAGGGGGGGAGTGGGGAGAAGGGGAGGGGGATGTGAGAGAAGAGAGAAACAAGGGGAAGGGAAGGGAGAAGGAGGGGGGAAGAGTGGGGAGAATGGAGCGAAAGGGGGACAAAACCCGGGGAGAAAAGTGAAAGTGCCTACTGGGTAGTGCTGGCGGTGGGAAGGAAGAGAGGCGATGCAGGGGGAGTTGGTACATGAAGTTCTTAGAGGAGACTGGAGGAATACTGAAGTATGAGGCAAGAAGGACAGATGGCAGAGAGTAAATATGATAAGGTTGGAAAGTAAAAGTGATGCAAGCGAATGTACTGCGAGCGAAGGAGGGAGGGGAGCGGAGGGGGGGCGGGAGAGAACACGACATTGTACATTGTACTACGGGGAATGTTTACTTTTAGCGCAATGAATAAAAGGAAGGATGGAGAGAAAGGCGGAAGGAAGTAAAGGAGGCGAAGGCGAAAAGAAAGTTAGGGAGGGAGCAGGAGAGGAAGGGAAGAAAGTAAGAGGATAAAAAGAGGGAAGAAAATATGGAGGGGGAGGAAGGGGGAAGACGACCTTGTAGAGTGTATTATGGGGAATGTTGACTCTCAGGGCAGTGGATAAAAGAGGGAAGAAATGGAAGGAAAGAAAGAAGGAAGGAAAGGCGGATGGAAGGAAAGAAGGAATGGGGGAGAGAAAATAGAAGGAAGTAATGGAGGCGAGGATAGAGAGAAAGTTAAGGGGGGAGCAAAAGAGGAAGGAAAGGAGGGCGAGAGAGAATACAATGTGGTCTATTATATTGTACTATGGGGAATGTTTACTTTCAGTGCAGGGAATAGAGAGGAGGAGGAAAGGAAGGAAGGAAGGAGGAGAAGATTTAAGAAAGAAAGGGGGCAAGTGGGAATACGACATTGTTTATTGCACTATGGGGGATGTTTATTTTCTGCACATTTAAGGAAGGAAGGATACATAGGAGAAAAGACGGAAGGAAAGAAGAGAAGAAAGTTCAGCAATAAAGAAATGAAAGAAGACAACATTGTAGTATATAGAATGTTTACTTTCAGTGCATTAAATGAAAGGGAGAAAGGATTTGGGGGGCCAAAAACATGAAGAAAGTAATGAAGGAAAGGAAAGTTACGATGGAGCAGGAATGAAAGGAAAGAAAAGTCAAAAGAGGAGGAAAAAAAGCAGAAATGGGGCCACTAGGAAACACAGAGGAATGTGAGGCCAGGAAAGATGGGGGATGAGGTGGAGCATGAGGAGAACGTGGTGGAGATAGAAATGGATGTTTCTCCAGATATAATGTGAGAAGTAATCTACTGAAGATGCGGCAGTGCACATGAAGTTCTTAGAGAAAACTGAAGACAAATGAAAAATAAGGAGTAAGACACAAGGAGGAAGGAGGAAACCAAGATAAGATAGTGTGGAAGTGTGGAAGTGATTGACGAGGGAAGGGGAGTGAGAAGAGGGGGAGGGAGCTGGAGAGAGGAGGGAGAACTAGAGATGAAGGAAAGGGGGTAAAGATGGAGGAGTAAAGAGAGGAAAAGAAGAGGAATTTGTTGGGGGTAAGGGAGGAAGATTGGAGAAGTGTTGGAAGGAAATATGGAAAGTGATAGGAGGAGAACAGATGGGTGAACACTACGATAAGCCGGGCAGTAAACATGATGCATGAAGGAAACCGAGAAAGGATAGAGTGATCAATTGTTAGAAAATGAGGTATAAGAGCAAGCTGCAGGGCCAGAAGGCACAACCCTCGACCTACCATAACACTGGTGGCTTCTTATATAGTGGAGGTATTACCCCTGTACCCTCTATAGCTACATAATACAGAGGGGTGAAAACTATGAGAGAAGGGTAAGAGTACGGAGAAGGCAAGGACATGGAAGGAGAAAGATGAGGAGTGGGGGAAGGAGAAGTTAAGGGAAAGAAAATTCACAAGAGATGACTACTGGTAAGGAAGGTGAATGGCAGAAATATGAAGAAGAAGTGGAGAATAGCTGAAGTGAATGAATCAAGAAGTAACGTCCAAGGAAGATGGAGGGAGAGTAAATAGGATAAGATGGAAAGTATAAATGATGCAGCAATCACTTCCCCTGAGTAAATACTACTCCACATTGATGTAGATGTAGGGAGGGTTTACCTAGAAGGGAATACACGAGGAAAAAAGAATAGACAGGGAGATGGGGACAAAGAGAAAGAGAAGACATCTACAAGATGTCAGGCCCAAAGACTAAGGGTGTTATTACACTGGCCGATGGGGGCCCGATAATAACTGTAAACGAGCTAGATAGGCGCTCGTTTACTGGGCCTATTACACGGCCCAATTATCGTTTAACAAGGGCTGCAGGGACATCGTTACCAATGTCCTTGCACCTCTTGCTTAACTTTATACATTACCTATCCAGGCTGCAGGGCTCCTCTTGCGGTCTTCTTCTCCCACAGGCTGCGGCAGTCCCAGCCAGTGATTGGCTGAGCGGCCTGTCAGCTCAGACAGGCCGCTCTGAAGCTGTAGAGCGCAGGACCCGGGGAGAAGAAGACCGCAAGAGGAGCCCTGCAGCCTGGGTAGTTAATGTAAATCGTAGCGATGTGCAGTCGGCGCCCGACAATTATAGGTTCAAACCTATATTAATGATCAGCTGATGATCGTTGTCATCGGCTCATTGTTGTATTTATTACACGGAACGATAATCGTTGAATCGGGCTGATTCGGCTAATAATCGCTCCGTGGAATAGGCCCTTAAGATTTATCAAACATGGTGTAAATTGAAACTTGGCCCAGTTGCCCCTAGCAACCAATCAGATTCCACCTTTCATTTTCTAAAGAACCTGCGAGAAATGAAAGGTGGAATCTGATTGGTTGCCAGGGGCAACTGAGCCAGGGTCACTTTACACCATATTTAATAAGTCTCCCCCTAAGTCTGTACTACTGAGACACCATTGTGGTTATATTGTCTTTTCCTGATTTCTGTCAAGCTCAGTCTACTCAGGCGTGAACCCTCAGCATCTGCATCAATAGCTACATCCTCACCGGCTTTAAAAAGTAGAGGTTGCCTAGATCTATACGTGACTATTGATAGAAACAGCGATGACTCCAACTTGATGCAAGTGATAGTTCACCTCCAATCTTTGCAACATCTACATGAGGTTTATGTTCTTCCCATGTTATGGTGGGTTGCCTCCAAGTCATGCAGCAGAACCGAATACAACCCATACACAGGTGTGGCAGTGGTGTCAGTGGTGGTCCTCACAGACCCCCTCCCCTGATCATATATACACCTGCCCTTAAATATGCTTGGGGGGGGGGGATTTTCTGACCCTTAAAGTAGTTGTACTAGTGATCTTAAAATAAGAGATAAGTGTATGATATGATTTGACATCCCCACCCTCAATCACCACCACCTGCTCAGAAATTTTGAAAATATGGCCCAACTTTCCTGTTGGAACGGATCCATCCTATTTAAAGGAGGGTCCATCGAAAATCATTTTCTTTTAAATCAACTGGTTTCAGAAAGTTATACAGATCTGTAATTTAATTCTATTTAAAGAATCACCAGGCTTCAAGTAGTTATCAGCTGCTTTATGTCCTGCAGGAAGTGGTGTATGCTTTCCAGTCTGACACAGTTCTATCTGCTGCCACCTCTGTCCATGTCAGGAACTGTCCAGAGCAGGAGAGGTTTTCTATGGGGATTTGCTGCTGCTCTGGACAGTTCCTGACATGGACAGAGGTGGCAGCAGAGAGCACTGTGTCAGACTGAAAAGAAAACACTACTTCCTGCAGGACATACATCAGCTGATAAGTGCTGGAAGACTGGAGATTTTTAAACAGAAGTAAATTACAAACCTATATAACTTTCTGAAACCAGTTGACTTGAAGGAAAAAGATTTTTGCCGGAAAACCACTTAAAGTCTATGGAAACTGCCAAGTAGCAAAGAACAGCTCCCATAGACCTCCAGCTGTTGCAAAACAACAATTCCCATCACACCAAAGCTTTAGCCGTCCAGGCGTGATGGCAATTATAGTTTTAAAGTAGTTTGGAGGGCCACAGTTTCCCGCCTGTACTATAGAGAATGGGGGAGAGTTATCAAACATGGTGTAAAGTGAAACTGGCTCAGTTGCCCCTAGCAGCCAATCAGATTCCACCTTTCATTCCTCACAGACTCTTTGGAAAATGAAAGGTGGAATCTGATTGGTTGCTAGGAGCAACTGGGCCTGTTTCACTTTGCACCATGTTTGATAAATCTCCCCCAATAAGTGGATCACTCGTGATCAACCCTTTTCTCAAAATCTTCTCATCAGTCATAACAACACCCCCCCCCCCCCCCCCCCGTGAGGTTATAATGATGGGACAACCCCTTTAACACTAGGCCCCAACCTTCTCCAATAACTAAATATTACACACTCTAATAAACCTGCCCTTTAAATGGCACCCTCTACATCATGATGACCTCCCATACAGTATATAGGCACCTTTTTAACCAATTAGTGACATGGTCACAGTATCACCGGCACAGGACGGAAATTTAACTATATATACATATATATATATATATATATAATATATATATATATATATATATTAGTCATAAGGGTTATTATCAGGGGTTGAAAGATCCCTTTAACTAGGCCCAGTCCAGCGTCTAGAGTCTGTAGAATCCAATTTGGCGCATTCCTTCTCTAGTGCACAAGGTGTTACTCGTCAGGTGCCTCCACTTTTTTAGATTAATATATGTTGCTAAGAGACACAACACTTTAGGAGAAGATTTGTGACACACATGAGTGATGTGACTGTAAAGCGACAGATAATATTTACTGCGTTACGGGCTCCAAACTCTCTCTCAATTATTAATCCACAGAAGATTTGTGATTTTTTTTTATTTCTTTGGAAGAAGGACTGAGCTAATTTACACTGTCACGTCCTCGATGGCAGATCTAACCTATAGCGTCTCCTGAAGTGCCCTGGATTTAAAGGAAAAGCTTCACTTTTCCACTTTTCCTTAAAGGTGTTCTCCTGACTTTTTGTATATACATAGTAATATAATAGAGAGATTGAGAGGATTAATTGCACCTGTTGATCTTGTTACCTATATATAAAACACCTGTCCACACACTCAATCAATCACATTCCAACCTGTCCACCAAGGCCAAGACCTTAGACCTGTGTAAGGACATCAGGGACAAAATTGTAGACCTGCACAAGGCTGGGATGGGCTACAGGACAATAGGCAAGCAGCTTTGTGAAAAGGCAACAACTGTTTGGGGCCATTATAAGAAAATGGAAGAAATACAAGATGACTGTCACGTTCCTCGGTCTGGAGAACAAAAGATGTCGCCTCATGGGGTAAGGATGATTCTGAAAAAGGTCAGGAATCAGCCCACAACTACACAGGAGGACCTGGTCAATGACCTGAAGTGAGCTGGGACCACACTCTCATAGATCACCATTAATAACACATAGAGTAATATCCTGCAGGGCACGCAAGGTCCCCCTGCTCATGCCAGCATATGTCCAGACCTGTTTGAAGTTTGCCAATGACCATCTAGATGACCTAGAAGAGGCATGGGAGAAGGTCATGTGGTCACATTTTGGTATCAACTCCACTCACCGTGTTCATAGAAACAAGAAGGATGAGTACAGCCCCAAGAAACAAGTTCTCTTTTCTTGTCCTCCATGCACAGGATAAGGGGTAAGTATGAGACTGTGGGGGTCCGACCTCTGGGCCTCCCAGGGATATTTAGAACGATGCCCCGCCTCCTTTATTTGGAATGGAGCCACGGGTCGACACATGATCCGCATCTCTATTCATTCTCTATGGAGCCATCAGAGATATCCAAGTACAGCACTTAGATATCTCCGACAAGTAAAAAACTTGACAAACCCCTTTAAAGGGGTTGTCCAGGCTTAGAAATATGGCTGCTTTCTTCAACACAGTTCCATTGAAGTGAATGTAGCTGAATTGTAATACCACACACAACCAAAGGACAGGGGTGGCGCTGTTTTTGTAAGAAAGTAGCTGTGCTTGTTCTAATCCTGGATAACCCCTTTAAGGCCAGTAGGCGCCAGTACAAAATATGTCACAGGGCCCCTCGATTATAATTCTTCACTTCTAGTATTAGGTTTTTCATATTGAAAAGAGAGACTTGAGCCCTCTTTGGCTACTGGGCCCCCTATAGCTACACCCCTGGGTCTCCTTATTATCACAGGACTACAGTCACAGGTGACATCAGTATATAGATAACAGAGACTGGAGTATAATAATAGGTAAGGGCCCTATTCCACCGGACGATTATCGTTCAGATTATCGTTAAATCGTTAGAATCTAAACGATAATCGTTCGGTTGAAATGCAGTTAACGATTAACGACCGAACGAGAAATCGTTGATCGCTTTATAAGACCTGGACCTATTTTAATCGTTGCTCGTTCACAAAACGTTCGCAAACCATTCGCATTGGATAAGACATCGTTCGGTCGTTCGCAATAGATACGAACACAATAGCGAATAAATAGCAATAGCAATAAAATCGCAATTATGATCATAAGTAACGATTATCGTTCCATGGAAATGAGTGAACGTTTTCAGGTCTTTCGCAATAGCGGTCGTTTGAGATCGTTAATCGTTAACGATTATGCAAACGATAAACGTCCGGTGGAATAGGGTCCTAACACAATAGCTGCTGCTCACAACTCAGCCTCCCCCTCCCTGTAGAATGGCGCCTATAAAGGTCACTGAGCATGCCCACAAGCCTTTCTCATTCATCTGATTGGGACCAAATCAGCATAAATGGGATAAACAGTGCCAATGCCAACTCCAAAGGAAATCTACTCACTTAAGAGAGTTGCGCCATGGTAGACTCCAACAGCTCTTCTGGTAACGTTCCTTAGGGTCCTTTTAGAGAAGCCAATGGCGGCCCAATAAATAATGTCAACGAGCACCGATCTGCTAGATCGGCGTTTGTTTACTGAGCTTATTACACGACTCAATGATTGTTTACCAAGGGCTGCATATATATCTATATATATATATTATCGTTATTGATGTCCATGCAGCCCTTGCCCTGAACTGTTAGACATTACCTCTCCAGCGCTCTTTTCGACCCGGTGTCAACTTTTTCCCTAACCAAGAGTATTGTTCAAATATTGTCCCTTCATTTCAATGGGACAGGTCCTGTCTATTGTTGCCTATGGGGTTAGAGTAAATAAAATCTAGGCAAACCTATCCCCAACCTTGAATTCTCCTGTAGAAGATCATACCACACCCTGGAGTCTATGAAGCCCATCTAGTACAACTGGACAGAGAGTGAAGATTTTGGCTGTATATCCCAGCTGTACGTTGTATATTCCAACATATACTGTGGTGTGCCCCTAACTTATCCACAGGGTTCAGCAGAATGTTTGGTCTGTTTTATACTGGTTTACGCTTTATTTGTAAGATGTGCCATTCATGTCAGCTTTCCTCCAGAAACAGCGCCACACCTGTCTGTAGGTCGGATCTGGTACTGCAGAGCTGTAATACCACATATAACCTGTGGACAGCTGTGGCGCTTTTTAGGTGTTCCTGACACATTGAGAGTTTGGGGGCTATTCAATAGATACTGCTAACAAGAAGGAAAAGTCAACAGGTCAAAGGTCAAGCTTTATTTATTGTGAATGCTGAGGGTCCTAGTGACCACAACTTGTCCATAAAGTTGTTGCTCCCTGTTATCAGCCATTCTGACCTATCATTATTAGACATTGTGATTATTCCCTAGGGCTATAGAATGAGACCTGGGGACTGCAGTGTTCTTCAATGGGATGAAGGGACCTCCATATACACTGACATACAGAGGCAATTTCTTCCTATAGGTGTAAGGCTATGTTCACACTATGTAAAGGTACGGCCGTTGTTGCCGATGGCAACAACGGCCGTACTTTTAGTGCAGTGGAACAATGCCTGTTTCTTTATGGGATCCCAGCCGGAGCGTATACACATCGTACACGCTCCGGCCAGGATCCCATACGGGGCCGCAAATAACTGACATGTCAGTTTTCTGCGGCCGGAATTCAGTGAATTTCGGCTGCAGAAAGACCTGTCCGTTCACACAGTGAAGCGATCGGCGCCGGCCGCTCGCTTCACTGTGTGCTATGGTAAGCTCTGATGCGGGCGCACGCTGATGCTGATACGCCCGCATCAGAGCTCTGCGGCAGGAAAGATCATCCGGCCGGTACTTAAGTACCGGCCGAGATGATCCGGCCAGAGACCAGCCGTTCCGTGACCCGGCCGGGGTCACAGAACGGCCGGTTTCTTACGTAGTGTGAACATAGCCTAATAGTGTTTCCTCATTTACACACTGTATGAGGTTGGATGATGCAGTGGAGACCACTCGGGAGCTAAGGGTCCTATTACACGGGACGTTTATCGTGCAAAAATTCGTTATATCGTTCGAATGTAAACGATAATCATTCTGTGTAATTGCAGGCAACGATCGAAAAATCGTTCTGAACCTAATGGTGCGTTTACACGGAGTGATTATCGTTAGAATTTTCGCGATAATGATCACATTCTTTCACCGATTCACCCTATGTGTGAAATGGGCTTAAGTAATCTTAATACGATCGCAATAACAAATTTATATTGATCTTTATAAAAAAAAAACATCGTTACTTCTACTATCACTCGTTAATCATTCTATTGGGCGAATTATCGCTCCGTGTAAATGCAGCATAAGGGCCCTATTACATGGGACGATCATCGTGTGAAAAATCGTTATATCGTTCGAATTTAAACGATAATTACAGGCAACGACCGAAAAATCGTTTGTTTGTCGTTGATCATTGATTTAGATCTGAACCTGAAATTATCGTTAATCGTTCGCTGTAATTCCACATTCGTTCGCTCAAGTTCCGCATTTGTTCACTAATCGCTTAGTGTAATTGCACATTGTCCATTGTTTTGCTAGGATCAGAAGGAATAAACAATCGTAGTAACGATCACAATAACGATCGTAACTAACGACCATCGTTCTGTGTAATATGGTGAACGATTTTAGGTTAACAATAAACAATCTCATTTGCGATCGTTTATCGTTAGTCGTTAATCGTTAAAAATCACTCTGTGTAATAGGACCCTAAAGGCCCTATTCCACCTAACGATTATCGGCCGTAACAAGGAGCAAACGAGCGCTGACATCGCTCGTTTGCTCTTCACAGTTGGCCCATGGAATAGGGCCTTAAGCCCTCCCATCTGTCACATGGACTGCTAGAAACTACTTCTTCAATATCCCCCCCCCCGCAGAAGAGAGAATTACTACTCTTCAGGGACAATGGACTCAAGAAGAAAGACGGCCAGGCCACAAAACTAATGGACCAGGGCCTGTCCTGGACGTCACTATTGTCACCAGAACAATGGGGCTTGGCCTATACTGACTCGATCAGTTAAATGGGAGTGGTAGGAAATAGACGCCCTTATGCTCTTAGGGTACTATTACACGGAACAATAATCAGCCGAATCGGCCCTATCCGGATGATTATCGCTCTGTGTAATAAACACTACGATCAGCCGATGATCATTGTCATCGGCTGATCGTTGATATAGGTTTGGACCTATAATTGTCGGGCGCCGACCGCGCATCGCCACGTGTAATAGCGGTGCGCGGCCGGTGGCTGACGATATGCACAGAACAATACATTACCTATCCATGCTGCAGGGCTCTTCTTGCGCTCTGCTTATCCCCGGCTCCCGCGCCATTGATTGGGACCGCCACAGCCAGTGATTGGCTGAGTGTCCTGTCAGCTGAGAAAGGCCGCTCTGAAGGTGCAGCGCGCGGGACCCGGGAAGAAGCAGAACGCAAGAGGAGCCCTGCAGCCTGTATAGGTAATGTATACAGTTTAAACAAGGGCTGCAAGGACATCGGTAACGATGTCCCTGCAGTCCTTGTTAAACGATTATTGGCCCAGTAAACAAGCGCCGATCTAGCAGATCAGCACTCGTTTACAGTTATTATCCCACCCCCATCGGCCCATGTAACACTACCCTTATCCTCACACTCATACGCATTAGATATAGATACCATATCCACATTTTTTTTTTCCATATTTTAGTTCTGTTTTTGTTCCATTTGTAAGAATTGATGGGGTTAGCTTAGCATTATAACTTATCCCTTTAAGCTTCTGATCATTGGGCAGTTGATCAGTCGATCACAAGTGCAAGGCTCGCATATCTCCAAGCATGTGTACTTATTCACTTGAGGGACAAGAGACCCCCCCCCATTCCTATGATTGGTGGGGGTCCCATCGATCAGATTCGTATTACCTATCCTATTCATAGTTCAGAAGTAGTGATCAGCCAAACCCAAATGTTCGGTGGCTGGAGAAGTTGGATGCAGCCTAATTAGGCTGGGTTCACACTAAGTATATTTCAGTCAGTATTGTGGTCCTCATATTGCAACCAAAACCAGGAGTGGATTAAAAACACAGAAAGGATCTGTTCACACAATGTTGAAATTGAGTGGATGGCCGCCATTTAATGGCAAATATTTGCTGTTATTTTAAAACAACGGCTGTTATATTAAAATAATGGCCGTTATTTACTGTTATATGGCGGCCATCCACTCAATTTCAACATTGTGTGAACAGATCCTTTCTGTGTTTTTAATCCACTCCTGGTTTTGGTTGCAATATGAGGACCACAATACTGACTAAAATATACGTAGTGTGAACCCAGCCTAATTAAGGAGTCTTGGAAAAAATAGATACAGCCTATGGCTCTGAAATATATTCAGACCCCAGACTATACCCCTTAATAAATCCAGATCCCAGAATAGACCCACTGATATATTCAGACCCCAAACAAGATCCCTTAAAGTGTCACTGTTGTTTCAAAAAACTTTTGACATGTTTGTCCCATTCTATCTGCAGTAGCAATGGTGAGCGCAATACCTTATCCAGACTTGTGCTGTTTGGGGGCAGCTTCCTCCGCCGGCGGTGCTGGCTGGGAGTTTTTTTTTTGGGGGGGGGGCATTTTGGGTCTGGTCCTGTGGCATGGGGGTCGCAGGGCCGTTCCATGGCCTCCCTTCCCTGACTGGCACAGTGTGGACTTAGTGTAGGGACCCATGTGTATCAGATACCTGCACGCGGTACATGGGGCAGTATGGCTTGATCAATTCATACACAAAATTCTAATGTTTTTTATGCAGCCGAGAAGCAATAGTGTCAGCCATAGGTGTGAGGTGCAGCACTCTTTTTTTCCCCTGAACCTAATATATTCAGACCCCAAACAAGACCTCTTCAATATATTCAGACCCCAAACTAGATCCCTCAATATATTCAGACCCCAAACAAGACCCTCTTATATATTCAGACCCCAAACAAGACCTCTTCAATATATTCAGACCCCAAACAAGATCCCCAAATATATTTAGACCCCAAACAAGACCCTCTTATATATTCAGACCCCAAACAAGACCCCCTAATATATTCAGAGACCCAAACAAGACCCCCTAATATATTCAGAGACCCAAAACAGACCCTTTCAATATGTCCATACCCCTGCTATATTCAGATACCAAACAAGATCTCCAAAATCTCTCCAGACCCCAGGTCAGACCCCACATCTAAGACTCCTAACCAGACCCCCTATACATATTCACATCTCTGAAAAGACCCCATAACTTTATTAAGTGTAATTATATAAAATTTAATTCAATTTGAAATTCCATTTAAGACCCCATATCCCCATAATAATCAGACCCCTGATCACACTCACTGGAGGAGATTTATCCAACATGGTGTAAAGTAAAACTGGCTTAGTTGCCCCTAGCAACCAATCAGATTCCACCTTTCATTCCTCACAGACTCTTTGGAAAATGAAAGGATGAATCTGATTGGTTGCTAGGGGCAACTGAGCCAGTTATACTTTACACCATGTTTGATAAATCTCACCCACTATTTTCATTCTCACCACTGGGTGTTAAACTAAGCTGAGACTTCCTGTTGTGTCTGTTATGATAAGAGGAGGCTGCTGTAAAGTGATCTGTAGAGTATTGCAGCGTCATGTGACACCAGTAGGTAGAGGAGATAATAGCAGCTCCCTTTGGAATGACCTCTTCACAGGTCACACAGCATGCTCAGTAATGTTTTACATTCATCTCGAGGGGACAGAGTCTGTCTATTGTCGTCTATGTCCATGAGTCTTGCTGTAAAGCATGTCACTAAATGCTGTTAAGAACAGCCCAGGCAATATGGCCGCCCCATAACAATGTACAAAAAGCTAAGTTAAAAAAAACTATAGTCATAAAAATAGACACAGAATAGAACAAAAGAACAATTTTTTTTAATCTGATTCTAATCAGCAAAAGAAAATTTAGTTGACACATCCCCTTTAAACCCTTGTTATACCAGTTGTAGCACATAGCCCGATTCCCCACCTCACATTAGTATAGGAATTAAATTCCTGCAAGCCCCTCCACCCCTGGGTGTGTGTATATATATATATATATATATATATATATATATATATATATATATATTTATATATATATATATATATTTATTTATTACTAGGTGATAGGGTGACATTCAGATGTAGCAGAGCTGAATTTGTTACCCGATCTTTCTTAGGTTTACCTGCAGTCCTATGTAAATAAACAACTAAAGCTCCATATATCCTGACCCTGTTTAGGTATCTATCATGGGAGGTTATGTTGTAGTGAATGAGGAATTACTCCAGATATCAGTTCGGAGTTCAGGAAAACACACAAAATTACCATTTTACCAAGTGAAGTCTTTGGCTGCGGCGGATCTATTTTTATTAAGGTATAAATTTTTAATCTGACTCCTCTGACGCTCTGATTGCTTTGTTTAGCATAAGTTCATTATAGGCGCTCTCGAGTGCATTAAGCCGCCAGGCTGCCGACTGCTTAGAAAGGTTCCTATTGTTTCCCTCATTGATAATATCGCCCTGGTGGACTGAGCTCCCAGCTAATCATGTACACAATGACTTTCCTCCAATATGAGGCCTCCAATCTATATTCTCATCAATGATTTTTTTTTGTTTTTTTACCTTTTTTGTAATTTTTTAAAACTGCTTTTTTGTGTGTTTTTTTCCTTTTTTAAATTAAATAAAAAATGGGGTCCCTTTCAGGAAGTGACATCACCATGTTATCTAGGGAGTGACGTCACCATGTTATCCATGAACTGACATCACCATATTATCCAGGAAGAGACATCACCATATAATCCAGGAAGTGACATCACCATGTTATCTAGGAAGTGACATCACCATGTTATTCAGGAAGTGACATCACCATGTTATTCAGGAAGAGACATCACCATGTTATCCAGGAAATGACATCACCAAGTTATCCAGGAAGTGACATCACCATGTTATCCAGGAAAAGACATCACAATGTTATTCAGGAAGAGACATCACCATGTTATCCAGGAAGTGACATCACCAATTTATCCAGGAAGTGACATCACCAAGTTATCCAGGAAGTGACATCACCATGTTATCCAGGAAGTGACATCACCATGTTATTCAGGAAGTGACATCACTATGTTATCCAGGAAGTGACATCCCCAAGTTATCCAGGAAGTGACATCACCATGTTATCCAGGAAGTGACATCACCATGTTTTTTTTTTTCAGGAAGTGACATCACCATGTTATCCAGGAAGTGACATCACCATGTTATTCAGGATGTGAAGCCTTGATGCAGTAGTAAGTGCAGGGAAAAAAGCACTTTATAAGCATTTGCCATAATAAGTGTATATTGGGGATTTGCATAACTTTTTGGAAGCAATACAATAGTTTAATAAAAATTTTCGCCGGACTTCTCCTTTAAGTTTTTTATTTCACAGAGGAGGACGCCTGGTCACTACAGGGTTAAGAAATAAATCCTTATAGCTCTAAAACACTGCATTCTCTCACCCTCCATACACTGACAATTTCACAAGGTTTTAAGCCCTACTCCGTCAGCTCTCCCTCCCTATACTGACTAACTACCACTGTGAATATTGCTGGGTAACTAAATTCAGATGCTGTCCCTGCTCCTTTCACTCTCCCTACTGAACGGCACAAGACTCAGGAAAGACTGTGAGAAAATTCGCCTCAGCATCATGTTTTTATAGCATGTACGTAATGTACGTAATGACACTAATCGTACAGCCAATCACAGTAATGCCAGTAGTGAACATGGCTACTACATTACCTGATGTGCCCTTCCTCCCCCACACATTCATTGGCTCTTTCATTGATCATTGATCGGTGAACACAATTAGCGGCATGGTCATACGACCATACAAACATTTACGAACATGTTCGCTCATCACTAGTTGGAAGTATGTTAGTGTCAGGCAGCTGCTGAAAGGGGCCCAATTCTATTTACCCCAACAATCATAAGATGGCATAACCACTGTACAAGACAGGACTACCCACTGAAAATTGTAACGGGTATAACAAGGGATGCCCTTAATGGGCACCTGGAATGCTTCTATGATAGAGGTCTTAAACAGGCCCTGGAGACCATAGAGGCCCAGATGACATTTAGGCCAAGCAACAAGGCCCCAATGAGGGCATATGGTGAATGAGGGCACAAGAAAAAGTTTTATATATCCTATTAGAGAACTTTGGGTTAATACAGAGGGATCCTGAATCTACAAGGATTGATGGGGAGATTTATCAAACATGGTGTAAAGTGAAACTGGCTCAGTTGCCCCTAGCAACCAATCAGATTCCACCTTTCATTCCTCACAGGCTCTTTGGAAAATGAAAGGTGGAATCTGATTGGTTGCTAGATGTTTGATAAATCTACCCCTGAGTGTCTTTCTCTGGAGGACCTAGCACATCTATACATTTAACCTTCAGTCCTCCAGCTGTTGCAAAACTACAATTCCCATCCTGCCCAGACCGCCAAAGCTAAAGTTTGAAGGGAATTGTAGTTTGGAAGCAGTCGGAGGGCTGCAGGTTCCCCATCCCAATGTTAAATACATACACTGATTTCAGTGGGAACTTGTGTAATACTTCATTTGCCCTGCGGGGGAGCTGCAGGAAAAACTGCAATCGGCTGTTGTGTTTCTCTGCAGATCACAACTACAGAGCGTCAGGTCCCAGCAGCTGGAAATACAGCGATCGTGTTGTTGTCTAACAGGAATCTCTTTAACAAAAGCCGACAAAGTGGAGAATAATAGGTTTGTCTAAGGGCTGGGAATAAGAAACATGTCGTTCTGAGATCTTAGATACACAACAACGCCAGGTATCTGATACACATGGTACAAAGCATTGAACTTGCTTCTCTCTATTCACCAAGAACAGAACATCAGGTAAAATTAGCTCATCTCAGGGACGAATTAACCGCGGCAATCCATCTGCTGTTTTATTATGCTTTGTAGTTTTTTATGTTTGTAAGGTTATTCTCTCCGTGATGCATTATTGGTAATAACAAAACTTTATTACAAAACTTAAAAATAAAAAAAAATGTTAGCAAAAAGTATAAAAGAAATTGATGAACAAAGCTAAATCAAGTGATGGCGGTGTCCCAGAGGAGAGTAGGGTGTACGTGTATACAGTCGAGTGCCTATATATATATATATATATATATATATATATATATATACAGTATTTGATGTAAAGAGTATTATAGTGTAGGTCTAACCCAGGGGTGGGGAACCTTGGCACTCCTGCTGTTGAAATATTTGAATTCCCATCATGCCTGGACAGCCAAAGCTAAAGCTAATGATGGGAATTGGAGTTTTTCAACAGTTGGAGGGCCGAGGTTCTCCATCCCTGGTCTAAGCTAGCGTGGACCAGACTGTGACAGTGTTTTGTGGTAGCAAATCCTGTGCGTTGTGAGGTACGGCCTCCATGGGTGGGACTTGTTTCTCCAGAACATCCCACCAAGGCCGTTTTAAAACACTGATGGGCTTACTGCAAAAACCTCAAGAGTAGTAGTAGCTGTAGGGCTGGGAGTAGTAGCTATAGAGCTGGGAGTATTAGTACCAATAGGGATGGGAGTAGTAGTACCAATAGGGATGGGAGTAGTAGTAACAATAGGGATGGGAGTAGTAGTAGCTGTAGAGCTAGGAGTAGTAGTACCAGCAGAGCTGGGAGGAGTAGTAGTAGCTGGAGGGCTGTGAGTAGTAGCTGTAGAGCTAGGAGTAGTAGTACCAGTAGGGCTGTGAGTAGTAGTAGCTGTAGGGCTGGGAGTAGTAGCTGTAGAGCTAGGAGTAGTAGTACCAGTAGGGCTGTGAGTAGTAGTAGCTGTAGGGCTGGGAGTAGTAGTAGCTGTAGCGCTAGGAGTAGTTGCTGTAGAGCTAGGAGTAGTAGTACCAGTAGGGCTGGGAGTAGTAGTAGCTGCAGGGCTGGGAGTAGTAGTAGCTGTAGGGCTGTGAGTAGTAGGTGTAGAGCTAGGAGTAGTAGCACCAGTAGAGCTAGGAGTAGTAGTAGCTGCAGGGCTGGGAGTAGTAGTAGCTGTAGGGCTGTGAGTAGTAGGTGTAGAGCTAGGAGTAGTAGCACCAGTAGAGCTAGGAGTAGTAGTAGCTGTAGGGCTGGGAGTAGTAGTAGCTGTAGCGCTAGGAGTAGTTGCTGTAGAGCTGGGAGTAGTAGTACCAGTAGGGCTGTGAGTAGTAGCTGTAGAGCTGGGGTAGTAGTAGCTGTAGGGCTGGGAGTAGTAGCTGTAGAGCTAGGAGTAGTAGTACCAGTAGGGCTGGGAGTAGTAGTAACTGCAGGGCTGGGAGTAGTAGCTGTAGAGCTGTAAGTAGAAGTACCAGTAGGGCTGGGAGTAGTAGTAGCTGTAGCGCTAGGAGTAGTTGCTGTAGAGCTAGGAGTAGTAGTACCAGTAGGGCTGGGAGTAGTAGTAGCTGCAGGGCTGGGAGTAGTAGTAGCTGTAGGGCTGTGAGTAGTAGGTGTAGAGCTAGGAGTAGTAGCACCAGTAGAGCTAGGAGTAGTAGTAGCTGTAGGGCTGGGAGTAGTAGTAGCTGTAGCGCTAGGAGTAGTTGCTGTAGAGCTAGGAGTAGTAGTAGCAGTAGGGCTGGGAGTAGTAGTAGCTGTAGGGCTGTGAGTAGTAGCTGTAGAGTTGGGAGAAATAGTTTGTTACAGGCAGGCATGGTGGTGGAGGGGTGTGTGCTGTGTTTGGGCCCTTACCTGCTCTCAGTTGTCTCCCTTTATTTCTCCTGCTCCTCCCGACGATCGTCCTCCTCAGGGCCCGGCTACTGCTGCGGGTGCGATGCTCTGTGCTGGGTGCTGCAGTGCTGCTCTGCTGGGGCTGTGGCGGTGATAGGGGTCTAGTTATGGAGGAGGTTGGCAGCAGCCTGGGAGGTCGGGGGTGGCAATGGTGACATACTGAGGTAGCAAGGGGGAGGGCCCGATCGCAGTCGCAAATGCTGTAGCTACGCCACTGGATGCAGGGGGGCCCCGAAGCAAGTGGGCCCGGTGCAAATGCACCATTTGTCCTCTGGTTAAAGCGGCCCTGCATCCCACACATGATGGATCGGATTGAGATCTTGGGAATCTGGAGGCCGAGTCACCACCATAATCTCTTGTCATGTTCTTCACACCTGCAGTGTGGCCCCCGGGGCATTATCCATCACATACATTAGGGGGCCCCACTATCATGAAGGAGGGGCTTGGTGAGTACAATGGTTAGGTAGGTGGTCGGTGTCACAGTAACATCCACATGATGCCAGGACACAATGGGGGGGGGTTTATCCAACATGGTGTAAAGTGAAACTGGCTCAGTCGCCCCTAGCAACCAATCAGATTCCACCTTTCATTCCTCACAGACTCTTTGGAAAATGAAAAGTGGAATCTGATTGGTTGCTAGGGGCAACTGGGCCAGTTTCACTTTACATCATGTTTAATAAATCTCCCCCAATGTCTCCAGTAGGGCATTGCCCATCACACTTGTCTTCTTCCCATAATGCATTTCTTCCCCAGGTAAGTGACGCATCCCCAGTCATCCACATGATGGAGAACATGATCCATCAGACCTGGTCCATGACTCCATGGTACAGTTCTGATCCTCACAAACCCATTGTAGACACTTTTGGTGGTGGTCAGGGGTCAGAATAGGCACTATGACTAGTCTTGTGTTTTTGACTCTGTTCGATCATAGCCAGCTGGTTGTTTTTACAGCTTTTTGCTTTACAGCAGCTCTTCTGTGGTATAAGATAGGCGGCTAGCCTTCACCCAACATGCATCAATAAGCCTTGGGCGCCCATCACCCTATCCCCGCTCATAGGTTGTCTTTCCTTAGATGACTTGATGGGCAATAACCATTACATATCGAGAACACCCCACGAGACCGAGTATTCTGCACGTACTTCATTCCTTCACACGACCGCCAGATGAAGTGTTTGATCTGGAACATAAGAAATAAATTCCCCAGTGTAAAAATCTTACTAATATCCACAAAATCTTGAAGAGGACATTACAGAGGAATTAACCCTTTACATGGAAAGGAGCTTAAAGGGCTGGTGTCACAATTAACGCTATTGGTGGAATCCCACTATATTGTCATACCGGTATATTCATTACTGCCACATAGTAGCCGAGTCCTCTCATTACCTCAATGTGGTTATATACATCTGCGGCAATTACAGCTCCTATTAACTTCATTATGAGGGATGAAGGGTTATCCAGGCAACGGGAGATGTGAGGGCCGCAAATCGCTGTAGTCACATAGCCATGGCAAATGTACTTGTTCTATCACTGTAATAATGCGACACATTCATGAGGCAGCGACGATGAATCCGGGTTTATTGGGTTCATATTTGCCTTATAGGAGCGCTCCGGGCAAAATTGATTGTTCCACCTCCATCTGTTTTGGCAGAAGTATTTCTTAAAGGGACTGTGAAATGAGAAATTTATCTATTGTTTAAAAAAAACAATGAAATTTTTGGTGATTTTTTTTCTAATTTCCCATTTTAATATCTATATTTAAAAATAAAATGAAAATTTGCAGTATTTATTCTGGCCACTAGTGGTAAAAGTAAACTGAGACTTCCTATTCTGCCTGTGATGATAAGGAGGAGACTGTTGGAAAGTGATCTGTACAGAATTACAGTGAAAGATGACACCAGTAGATAGACAGTAGATGAAGCTCACAGCTTAGCCTCCACTTTCCTTTAGAATGACCTCTGCAAAGGTCACAGACCAGTGTCGGACTGGGGTGTCTGGAACCCACCAGAGGAAATGATCCCGGGGGCCCACCAATGAAGAATGAGTGAGAAACAACATTTCAGTCAGTGTTTGTGCAGGTTCTAAAGCTGGGGGCCCACCGGAGGATCCTCTGGTCCTCTGGTGGGCCAGACACTGGTCACAGAGTTACCCAGTAATGCCCAGTGATTAAAAAAAAAAAACACAGTTCAGGCAAGATGGCAGCCCCATATTAATGTTAAAAAAATACATTCAGAAAATAGAAACCGATTAGAATAAATTCATTATTCAGATAAGTTTCAAAAGTTCAGTTCAGCAGGTTCCCCTGACTTTGAGGCAAAATTCAGTCGGTTCCCTAATTCCCTAAAATAATATAGTTTTCTGTATGCCAGACTTGAGTAGACATGATCCCCATGTATGCTGATTGTTTTCTCCTCCGCCAGCTTATTTTGTGTACATTTACTTATCACAGTGTGTTTTGTTCCAGTGTTGCTGTTGTTAATGAAAAACAGCAACACTGGAACAAAAACATTCTGATATTAGAGATGAGCGAACCTCGAGCATGCTCGAGTCGATCCGAACCCGAACTTTCGGCATTTGATTAGCGGTGGCTGCTGAAGTTGGATAAAGCCCTAAGGCTATGTGGAAAACATGGATATAGTCATTGGCTGTATCCATGTTTTCCAGACAACCTTAGGCTATGTTCACACTACGTAAAACTACAGCCATAGTTCTCGCCGCAGAACTACGGCTGTAGTTTTGCGGTGTGTAACATAGCCTAATTTGTAATGGGATCCCGGCCAGAGCGTACACACATCGTATGCGCTCCGGCCGGGATCCCATGCGGCACCGGAAAAAACTGACAGGACAGTTTTCTGCGGCCGGAATTCAGTGAATTCCAGCCGCAGAAAGCCCTGTGAGTTCACACAGTGAAGCGAGCGGCTCCGGCTATGGGAAGCTCTGATGCGGGAGCGCGCTGATGCGCCCGCATCAGAGCTCCGCGGCCGGACGGATCATCCAGCCGGTACTTAAGTACTGGCCGCGATGATCCGGGCACAGACCGGCCGTTCTGTGACCCGGCCGGGGTCACGGAACGGCCGGTCTGATATGCCATGTGAACATAGCCTTAGAGCTTTATCCAAGTTCAGCAGCCCCCGCTAATTAAATGGCGAAAGTTCAGGTTCGGATGGACTTGAACCCGAACCCGGTTCGCTCATCTCTAGCTGATATAGGAATATATACACAAAACAAGCTGGCTGGGTAGAAAGCAAGCGGCATACACAGGGATTGCGTCTATTGCTTTCCACCCCACCAGCTTCTTTTATGTATATTTACTTATCACAGCATGTTTTCATTCCAGTGTTGCTGTTTCTTGTTCCCAATAGCAACATTGGAACAAAAACATGGTGTGATAAGTAAATATACACAAAATAAGCTGGCGGGGGACAACACAGACCTATAGGAGGACACCGGGGTAGCACAGACAGGTAATCATAAGCTTTCTTTTGTTTTTTATTTGTATTAAATTGTTCGGCCAACATCTTTACGAACTGGTTACAAACGCTGCAAAAAAATTTGTTCAGTTATGAACCAAATATTTTTGCAAAGTTCGGAACAAATCTCGGTGAAATTTTGGTGAAGTTCAGTTCGCACATCTCTAGCATCTGCCACTAATCAGTAAAAAAAGATTCCCTTTAAAATACATTCCCTTTAAGGCTGTGTTTACACACTGTATAAACAATGGTTCTTGTTTGACATGGTCGTTGTTTGCCGGGTCAAACAACAGCCGATGTTTGACATGTGCCTACGACTGATATGGTAATATCATTTTTTTTAAAATTTGGATTGTGGGATCATTTGGGTGTGCCTGCAGTCCAATTAACCATCGAAGTCAATGCAATGTACAGCCGTCAGAACGGCCATACATTGTGAGGACAGAGCGGGTACAACGGCTCTTGTTTCTGCATTAGCGGCCGCAAATAATTAACATGTCAATTATTTGAGCAGCCGTAAAAGATCAACAGCAGTTGTTGGTACGGCGTGCGCATGGAACGGGCACCATTGCATTGATTTCAATGCGGACGTTCTTTTAAAAGATAATACGTTGTGTGAACATAACCTAAAAGTTTTCCACTTTAGACAATCCTTTTTCCCTATAAAGGTCTCTTGTCAATAATCCAATCACACATCAATCAGATCAAACCTGTGGAGAGTAAGTATTCAAATTCCCTACAGCACCACCACAGGTAAAATGGGGCATTACACATAAATGGTTTTTTTGTGTAATATAGGACAGGGAAGGTCCTCCAGAGAGGGAGACACTCTTTGTTTGTTCTTACCCTTAAAGAATTTTTTCATTTAAAACATAAAAACATATAGGCACATCCACCGCCTATAAATAACCTTTTGGCACTTTAGTAAGTTAATGTCTTCTGTGCCTCAACGTTACTTTCTCATAATGGTTTGTAAAAGCAAAAATGGCTCTAAAAATACTATTTATTTTAGATGACCAAATGTGCACTTTATATTGCAGAAAATGCCGGTAATGGCTCTGAAGAATGACAAGGATTTATTTACAGGTTGTTCGGCTTACATAAATAGGGTTTCGTGTTGCCCAGAATTTTAGTTCTTACCGTCAAATAATTCAAGCCTAGCAAAAATATATAAAAAAAAATTTGAATAGAAAAAATTTCTCATGGTTTGAAAAATACCTGTGTAAAAACTTAATGCCTCAACTCCTACTGTAGTTAACCTCAGTGTTTTCCCGTTTCTTTGCACCAATACAGGTCCAGGAAGGTGAAATACAGGAAGTTTTTTTATTGTGGTCTTCATCAGTGCCGTATATAGAAGATAAACAGATCGCTGATCTCAGGGAGACCAGCCAAACTACAACACTGCTGCTAGTGAAAGCGCTTAATGCAGTGAAGTCCTAGGTACATTGCCCCCTGGGAAACATGAATATGCAAAAGAAGAGCCTGTGGAGCCTCATCAAAGAGTCTCGAAACACAGGACTAGCCAGATATCCCTCCGGGAAGGACCCAGCCAGGGTCCACCAGGGTCCACCAAAACCACCATATTAAGTGGCCCTTTAAGTCAATGTCATGTCAAGGGAAAACCCAAGGCCAGGTATCCATCCACATACAGCTGTTTCGGGGTGTTGCCCCTCATCAGTGTGGAGAAGGATTTTGGCTAGGTGGGAGCAATGCCTAGTAGGGCCATAAGAGAAACAGATCACTGATCTCCACAGGCTCTTCTTTTGCATATTCATGTTTCCCAGGGGGCAATGCACCTAGGACTTCACTGCATTGAGCGCTTTCACTAGCAGCTGGCAATGTTGTCGTTTGGCTGGTCTTCCTGAGATCAGTGATCTGTTTCTCTTATGGCCCTACTAGGCATTGCTCCCACCTAGCCAGAATCCTGCTCCACACTGATGAGGGGCAACACCCCGAAACAGCTGTCTGTGGATGGTTACCTGGCCTTGGTTTTTCCCTTGTCATTACATTGACTTATAGGGCCACTTAATATGTTGGTTTTGGTGGTTTCCTTACAGGAGCCACCCCATGGTTGGGCCCTTCCCGGAGGAATATCTGGCTAGTCCTGTGTTTCGAGACTCCTTGATGAGGCTCCACGGGCTCTTCTTTTGTATATAGAAGATGGTAAAGGTCAAAAGGGCTGATTATAGTGCCACCCGTTACTAAAAGGGTGTTGGTGCCTGTGTCCCATTCCATGCCCTATCCATCAACTTTGGGCCTGCCAAAAATCCTTTTTTTTGCTACCAATGTAGTCCCTTCGATGAGAAGTATCCCTTAAAGGTTTACACCCAGACGCCAAAGGGTGAGACCGACAAGTGGTCTTTTTATAGGCCCCATATATGCCACTATATAATATGCACCCAATATGTGGATGCTCCTGTGCTGCTTGATAATACATATAAGATAGTTGTGGACTGATTCCACTTCTACAGTAGATTTTAAAGGTTCCCATATACCTTACAGTTTAGATGGCCGAAACTGCCGATCTTGCCGTCCAACAACTACCATCAGATTTGTTCACATAGAGATAAACCGCAGCAAGAGAGCTCTGGTTTACCCATCCTTCACAGGTCTGCTGTCACCGCTCCTATTACAGGGTGCGTAGACCAGCAGGCAATTGCTACTGTTCTATTTTTTTTTTCAACATGTTGAAAGACAAGGACGATGTCGGCTGATCATTGCATTTTAAACAGTAGCTATAACACCAAGCGATTATCGGCCATAACAACCAATTATCGGCCAAATACGGCCAATAATCGCTTAGTTTAATAGGGCCTTTATTGACGGTGTATGGCCACCTTAATGGTGCGTTCACACCTACAGGATCTGCAGCTGATTTTCTGCAGCAGATTTCAGTTAAATAACTGAACACAGCATCAAAGATGCTGTGTTCAGTTATTTAACTGAAATCTGCTGCAGAAAATCAGCTGCAGATCCTGTAGGTGTGAACGCACCCTAAGAATGGAAGAATAAACAGTTCCACACACAATAGCCAAATAAATAGATATAGTGATAACCCCAAAGACAAAGCAAAAAGTTCAATTAGAAGACAAAGAAAAATGTGCAACAACAAGTCAAATACAAAGACAAAGCAAAAGGTGCAACAAGATACAAAGCAGTAAATAAGTACAAGATGTGTCCTTAATGGTGAGAATGGAGTAAATTGCGGTCAGACTCCAGTTTATCTATCTGAGGAGTGGATATATACAATTTTTCTCTCCCCTGCCATTCAGGGAGAATAAAGAGACCCCCATACGCATTGCCCACCCCACCTTAATCAGAGGGTATACCGAGCACATATACAGTATACTGTGTCATCTTTACAGAGATAATATTGTGGTCACTGGTACTTTTGCATTTCTCTTGACTCCTTAAAGGGGTTGTCCGGTGGTCGGCCTTTTTTAAATATATTTAATAAACATATGGGGGGGATTTATCAAACATGGTGTAAAGTGAAACTCGCTCAGTTGCCCTTAGCAACCAATCAGATTCCGCTTTTCTTTCCTCACAGACTCTTTCTAAAATGAAAGGTGGAATCTGATTGGTTGCTAGGGGCAACTGAGTCAGTTCTACTTTACACCAGTTTGATAAATCTCCCCCATGGTGTAAAGTGAAACTGGCTCAGTTGCCCCTAGCAACAAATCAGATTTCACCTTTCTTTCCTCACAGATTCTTTGAAAAATTAAAGGTGGAATCTGATTGACAGTTCTACAGTTGAGACAGTTCTACTTTACAGCAGTTTGCTAAATCTTCCCCATTATGTTTACTTGTCCACTTTCCCTCAGTATCCTCCTGTGGTGTCGCCGGTGTCCACCCCCCACCCCCACCCCCCCTCCATTTCAGAGATGAACATGACTGCGTGACATGTTCAAAGTTCTCACTGGTCTCATCAGTGAGACCCCCACCAATCAGGAGAATGGACAGGAAGCAGTGTGCTTTACTTCCTTTACTTGGCTTATATTCATGGGTGGGGATTTATTTTACTCATGGGCGGAGTTTACATATATTAATTTACAGGCCCCACCCAGTGTCTTCTTATATATATATATATATATATATATAAGTCTCCTTCCAGATATGCTCACACTTTGGCCTTGCACTGGCACCACATTATAGAGAGCTGGTAATATTTTCTGACAGAAATGTACAGGATCTTATGACAAACTATTAAGAAGGCAGCCTTCAAATCAACTAAAGTGGCAGAAAATCAATGTTTTCTGATCTTACTTATCTCTGATATTTTAGAAGCGGAGAGAGGGAGAGAGAGCGCCAGGCGAGCAGCTATGCCGCGGCCGGCTGTGTAAAGTGTTAGCAATTTGAGCACAGTGACGGGCGTAACATAAAACCATCAAATCTTTCCAGCATGTACTGGAGTTTTATGTTTATAATTAAAATCTAGTGGTGCTGTGCAGCCGAAGAGCGGCATACGAGTGCCACCGCTGGCAGGCGACCGCAGCTAACCCAGAGCCGCGGCAGCACTGGAGGTGGATATACAGTGGGGTAATAAACGCAGCACTCTCGGCTTCTGGGACGCCTTTATGGTTCACTTTAATTTTAAGAGAGAGTCTAGTGACTTACGAGTCTCTCGAAGCCCCCCACCCCCCCCATTTACTGAGGTCACAAACAGGTCACAGCCTTAGTGCTCCTTCCCGATGCATTGAGAAGGTGTAAAGGCAGACTGGGGCTAATAACAAGTAACATGCTTATGACACCTAGTAATGATGTCTTATTGTGCGCACAGTACCAGTAAGCTGTTGTCAGCAGTTCAGCTAGAGTCACTGATAAGCAGCGCTGGATTAAGAATGATGGAGCCCCCTTCACCCCTTTTGGATCTAACCTTATACATGTGTTTGGTTCTCTTTATTGAAGTCTATAGTAGTTCTGGTGACAGTCAGGCCAGACCTTAAAGGGGTTGTCTGACAGTATTTTTTAGTTAAAGTGAATGTACCATCAGGTACATTCGCTTTAAGTAATGCATATGAATAGAACTGCGCTGGAGCAGGGAAGCCATTGCTGCGGTCCTTTTTTTAAACCGCGGCCCTGTTGCCGCTCACAGCTCTGATCTATTATTGAGACTGCAACACGGGCTGAAACACTGGAGGCGGCCCAGCCCCAGTGGGATGAAACTACCGCCCCTCTATGATGCGGCTCCATTAGAATCAGCTGCTTCATAAAGGGGCAGGGGGTTTCCTCCACTGGGGGCGGTCTGGCCTTCCTCCAGTCTATTTATGTGCAACACATAAAGCGAATGTACCTGAGGGACAAACTGACCTAAAAAAATTTTTTAAGAATTTTAAAAAAGATATACCTCCCCAAAACCTTGACACTGTTTCAATGCTCACTAGTAAGCACCTCTTTCCGGTTCCATTGTAACGTACAGGAAATGGCTGCTCAACCAATCGAACAGTCTCAAATTTCACACAGTGATTGGTTTAGCAGCTTTTTCTATGTTTCAAAACCAGGTGCAGATGACCAGGGATGTTGGTGGTGTCTGAAAGGGAGAGAGCGGAGACCTAAGTATGAATTGTTTTAGTTTTTTTAATCAGTTTTCCCCTTTTAAATAAAAAATACCAACAGATAAACCTTTTTAAAAGAGAAAGGATGGACAGCTCTTACATAGTCATCATAGTCACCAGTGGGCGATGGAGGTTCGCGAAGCTCATAAGATGATGAAGACCCTAGGTGGCCACACACCTTCAAAAACTGTCAGCCAAAAGGTTATTCACTCAACGGTTATTTCTCCCATTTTTCCCATAAGTGGTGGTGGCTTTCAACCCCTATTTCCACAAATCATCTGGTGGTGGAGTCTCAGGAGATCCTGTGAGCATCGGGTTCAGTCAGCATATTAAGTGCATGGAGACCTTAAGACCCACAATGATCATGAGAACAGAGACCCCTTGTCCCGTAGTGTAAATGGCACAGCAATAGAGGATGTGCTTTACCGGGCAATCACTCATGGTACGGTACTTCTGAATAAAGTCAAGCCCAATATTTGCCCATCTTTGGCACTCCCTTAGGAAGTAAATGGTGCGGCAGCACACATGCTCAACCACTGCTTCATTCACATGAGGGGACAAAAGATTCCCAACCCTAGTGGTCAGACTCCCTTCAACTTTTCTGGTCGCGAGTAAAGGAACATTGGAGAAAAGCCACCCGATCCTGCTGATTTTGATGAGATTGGGCACCTGTCTAATGTGACTCTCCAACAAGAAATGAGGACTCATTTCTGGCATGTTTTATACCCCCTTCCCCTTTTGCATAAGAGATTTGGAAGAGATAACTTAACAAAAATGGCGGCACCAAACCGCTGGGACTCAAATGCCGAACGTTCAGGCTTGGAGAACGTTGCCGAACCCGAACAGTTTGGCAAATTTGCTCAAGACTACTCAACAAGCATTCAACCGACTGGTGGAGGAAATTCACCAGTAAAACTGTAGTGCCACCCTCGGAGAGAACATTAACCATGACATTTCCAAGTATATTAGATAATAAGCTAAACAAAAATTTGGAACAATCCAAACAATGATGAGTCCTAATTCCTTCAATTTGTCCAATTTTTTTTTATTTTGTCAGCATTTTACTTTAAAAATTCGCTTTCCCACCTCCGCACCCCCCCACCCCCCCACCCCCAAGTGATTGGGACTGTGCGGCAATACCAGACGAGTGCTGCTATTTCTAGAAGAAGGAAAAAAAAAATACCAGACTTGTAATTACGTCTCTACACGATGCGATGCTTCCGGGCTCGGAGTTTGCTCTGTCCAATAATTTAGTAGTTGTGTCTAATCATGTGAATTCTGCTTGAAATGGTTCGGGGTTTTTTTTATCTTGTTTATTCAAATTGGCATTCAGAAGCGTGTCCTCTGGCATGTGGATGTTGGCAAGAGTCACCGCGTCCAAGTCACCCAGCCATTAAGGATTTCCTTGACTCATGAAAAACGCCGGGTTGACAGCTGTAAGGCGTTTGTCGGACGTCTCAGAAGAGTAAGGCGGAATTGGCAGAAATGCTAAGCCAGCACTACGCCATGGATTGTAGATCTAGAAGAGCACTACACGTACTATATCATGTACGGAGTATGTGCTGCGAGGAAAGTGGGATGAGATCCGTAGAAACTTGCTGGGTAAAAGATAAATCAGCTCGATTCACTCAGTAAGGTTTGAGGGAAGAACCAAAACCATATAAAATCCTGTGGAATAGGCAAATTGGAAAAAAAAAATCAGCAACACTGACCTCCCCATTGAATTAAATGGTAAACAAAAGTGGAGCTAAACACAGACTCAGTGTCCGACTGGGGTATCTGGGGCCTATCAGAGGAAATGATCCTGGGGGCCCACCAATGAAGAACCAGTGAGAAATGACATGGTAGTCGGTATTAGTGCAGGTTCTTAAGCTGGGGGCCCACCGGAGAATCCTCCGGTCCTCTGTTGGGCCAGTCCGGCACTGTACAAACTTTGCTCACATGGTATTAAAGGGAATCTGTCACTCTGGCACTTGGGGCAGAAACCACCCAACCTCATAAGGACCGGCATGGGAAGCTGGACCAGTAGGAGGGGGTAAGTATCGGGGGCTCTATTGGGGGTTGGGTGAGTTCTACCCAAGGTGCCAGGGTGAAAGGTTCCCTTTAAGTCACTTGACTATGTCAGAATTGCAATTTGGCTGAAAAAAAAGAGAGTCAAACTGTAGAGGAGTCACAGAAGAGTCAATGCTGGCAGACTTGACCATGGGTGACCAGGGTGACAATGTAACCACAATGAGAACCAGTGCAAAACACTAACAACTAAGGATCCCATTAGACAAAGCAATTTTATTTTAATGATAAACGCTGTGGAATTACACTGATCAATTAGCGAACGAATGTGGAATTAAAGCAAATGATTAGCGTACAATTAACAATGATTTTGGGTTCAGCTAAAACAATGCGATCGACACAGGAACGACTTTTCGATTTTTCCCACAATAAGGGTCCTATAAAACAGGTCTATGGCGGCCCGATCAATGATGTAAACGAGCGCCGATCTGCTAGATCATGATCGTAATCGTTTAGCAAGGGCTGCATATATATATATTGTTAGCGAAGTCCGTCCAGCCCTTGCTGTAAACTGTTATACATTACCTCTCCATGCTCCCCAATGGGACTGGGGGACTGATACTATATGGGGGCTGCAAGGGTGAAATGATACTAAATGAGGGCTGCAGGAGGGGGACGGATATTATTCTAATATTATTTGGGGGATGCAGGAGGGGGACTGGTACCAAATGGTGACTGCAGGGGGAAACGGATACTATATGGGGGCTGCAAAAGGGAGATGGGGGAATCTGCAGTGGGAGGGTTGATACTATATGGGGGCTGAAGGGGGAAGGCTGAGACTATATGGGGGCTGAAGGAGGAGGGCTAATACTTTATGAGAGCAGCAAGGGGGTAGTGATACTATATGGGGGCTGCAGGGGGATTTAACTAATAATATATGCGGCCTGCAAGAGCTGTACTGTGTTAGATGTATAGGAGCTGTACCATGTTGGAAGTATAGGAGCTGTACTGTGGTGCTGGAGGGTCAGCAGAGTACATGGTTTTATTTAGTATCTCTTAGGAACATTGTATACACCTGTATATAGAGATCTCCCATTACTCCTCCTGTCACATACTCAGGCAGAAGTTTGTGGTGCTCCTCTATTAACCTCTGTGGAGCTGTGCAGGAATGAGAGCGGTGACTGCCAGGCCTCACATACACTGTGTCTGCCGCTCCCAGGGCTGCACATGGCGGTAATATCTCCCGCAGCTTTCTAGTGACAGCAAATTACACTGAGGTCACCGGTGAGATTGGGCTGTTATGGCTGAAGTGTGCGACGCCAAGGATAACGTCCCTAACACATTATAGGGATATAGCCGAGGATTGTGCAGCTATATTGTGAGGAAATAGTCACATCCATATTATATTCTACATGTGATAGTATCGTGTTATAGGGAGAATTATCTAAAGCATTGTTACCAATAGAGAGGGGACTATCTATCTATATCCTATCTATCTATCTATCTATCTATATCCTATCTATCTATCTATCTATCTATCTATCTATCTATCTATCTATCTCATATCTATCTATCTATCTATCTCCTATCTATCTATCTATCTATCTATCTCCTATCTATCTATCTATCTATCTATTATATATCTATCTCCTATCTATCCATCTCCTATCTATCTATCTATCTATCTCCTATCTATCATCTATCTATCTATCTATCTATCTATCTATCTATCTATCTCCTATCTATCTATCTATCTCCTATCTATCTATCTTCTATCTATCTATTATCTATCTATATCCTATCTATCTATCTATCTATCTATCTATCTATATTCTATCTATCTATCTATCTATCTACCTATCTATCTCCCATCTATCTCATCTATCTATCTATCTATCTATCTATCTATCTATCTATCTATCTCCTATCTATCTTCTTTCTATCTATCTATCTATCTATCTATCTATCTATCTATCTATCTATCTCCTATCTATCTATCTCCTATCTATCTATCTATCTATCTATCTATCTATCTCCTATCTATCTATATCCTATCTATCTATCTATCTCCTATCTATCTATCTATTATCTATCTATCTATCTCCTATCTATCTATCTATCTCCTATCTATCTATCTATCTATCTATCTCCTATCTATCTATCTCCTATCTATCTCCTATCTATCTATCTATTATCTATCTATCTATCTTTTTTCTATATAACTATCTATCATCTATCTATCTATCTCCTATCTATCTATCTATCTATCTATCTATCTATCTATCTCCTATCTATCTATCTATCTATCTATCTATCTCCTATCTATCTATCTATCTATCTATCTATCTATCTATCTATCTATCTATCTATCTCCTATCTATCTATCTTCTATCTATCTCCTATCTATCTCCTATCTATCTATCTATCTATCTATCTCCTATCTATCTAGAAAACATACTCACCTATCCCTGGTCCCCCACCGCTTCTGTTCATCGCCATTCGATCTCCCAGTCAACTTTTTTTTCCTGCTTCTCAGACAAGAGCTCAGGAGCAGGACCTGCCACCTCAACCAATCATAGGCGGGACCCCACTGTGGCCAGTGATTGGCTGAGGCAGCAGGTCCTGCTCCTCATTGCTCATATAGTAAACAGGACAAGAGAATAGATCAGCGAAGCAAAAGCTACAGGGCACCAGGGATAAGGTAAGTATGTTCTTTTATTCTATTTTTCTAATTTTCTTTTTATTATTTTTTTAAGCAAAGAAAAATAAACATATAACAGTTCAGGCGGTCTACCCTCGCAGCATATACATTTTTACCTAGTTTTTATTTTCTAACATAGTATATAAAAATAGTTACCTGAGCTTGGGTGACAACTTATCTTGGGATCTGCCGTCCGTTCATGATGCTGTATCTATGCTGCTGTCCCTTCATCCTCAGGACTGTGAACCCTACATTCATCTTTTTGAGGTGGGAGTACCCCTTTAAAGATCTCTGTGTCGTTTCTTAATTCTGTTCCACGACATGTCAATTACAATGACAAGGAATCTCCTCCGGTAGATGCGGTGTCAGCATTGTCTATTTATAATTCTTACAGCACAGCTGGTATTTTCCAGGAAAAAAAAAGAGTGAAGTTTCCCATCCGGTCCTGCGTCCCGTCAGTCTACAAGTGTGTGGCATCCGTCCAACCTGATCAGTGACAGGAACGTATCAGACTACGGCGTTCACTTATTCCTGATACTGATGAGCCGCCGCTAATTCCCTGCTGAACGTCAACTCTGATAAATGGGATTAAGAAAAGCTTCCGCCTCCATGTAAGTTTCTGATAGAGATGACGCTTCAGGGTGTTGTGCAGTCCTATGTAAATAAAGCTCAATTACTGTCTGATGAGGAGATTCAGAAAACTGACCATATCTATCTATCTATCTATCTATCTATCTATCTATCTATCTATCTATCTAGTATCTATCTATCTATCTATCTCCTATCTATCTATCTATCTATCTATCTATCTGGTAACTATCTATCTCCAATCTATCTATCTATATATCTATCTATTATCTATCTATCTTCTATCTTCTATCTATCTATTTCCTATCTATCTATCTATCTATCTATCTATCTATCTCCTATCTATCTCCTATCTATCTATTATCTATCTCCTATCTATCTCCTATCTATCTCCTATCTATCTATCTATCTATCTATCTATCTATCTATCTATCTATCTCCTATCTATCTATCTATCTATCTATCTATCTCCTATCTATCTATCTATCTATCTATCTATCTCCTATCTATCTATCTATCTCCTATCTATCTATCTATCTATCTATCTATCTATCTATCTATCTATATATCTATCTATTATCTATCTATCTTCTATCTTCTATCTATCTATCTATCTCCTATCTATCTATCTATCTATCTATCTATCTATCTATCTCCTATCTATCTATCTATCTATCTATCTATCTATCTATCTCCTATCTATCTCCTATCTATCTCCTATCTATCTATCTATCTATCTATCTATTTCCTATCTATCTATCTATCTATCTATCTATCTATCTAGCTATCTATCTATCTATCTATCTATCTATCTATCTATCTATCTCCTATCTATCTATCTATCTATCTATCTATCTATCTATCTATCTATCTCCTATCTATCTATCTATCTATCTATCTATCTATCTATCTATCTATCTCCTATCTATCTATCTATCTATCTATCTATCTATCTATCTTCAATAATCTCAAAGCGGCACTACCTTCAGTATTGTGGGTGCCCGTAGATAGGTCCCGACCACGGACCAAACTAATACAGTCCAACAAATACTCCACGGCAACTCCAATGCGTGTCAAACGTGATTCAAATTTATTCCATGATATGGTGTGTGGAGTATTTGTTGGACTGTATCTATCTATCTATCTATCTATCTATCTGAACAAATAAATACCTCCCGGCACGCCAATAGAAATTGTGAGCAAAATTTATTCAAATAAATTAGTGCGTGTACAGCACAGCGAACAGGTTACGATGCAACGTTTCAGCACTCTTCCACCGCCATTTTCAAGCATATATATCTATCTCCTATCTATCTATCTATCTATCTATCTATCTATCTATCTCCTATCTATCTATCTATCTATCTATCTCCTATCTATCTATCTCCTATCTATCTATCTATCTATCTATCTCTCTCCTATCTATCTATCTATCTATCTATCTCTCTATCTATCTATCTATCTCCTATCTATCTATCTATCTATCTATCTCCTATCTATCTATCTATCTCCTATCTATCTATCTATCTATCTATCTATCTATCTATCTATCTATTATCTATCTATCTATCTATCTATCTCTCTCCTATCTATCTATCTATCTATCTCCTATATATTATCTATCTATCCAAAAAATATCCGCAGCAAAAAAACTTCTGTGCGTTATTTATTTCATCAAACAAACATGTGGTATATAATACAAGCGGCATCACGTTTGCCGCTTGTATTATATACCACGTTTGTTTGATGGAATAAATAACGCACAGAAGTTTTTTTCACTAACACGTTGAGTGCTGCAGATATTTTTTTGATATTTAGCAAGCTCGTTGTCGGAGCAATCTGCTGGCACCTATCGGCTATATTGTAGTGCTGCTTCAGTATATTTTGGTTATCTATCTATCTATCTCCTATCTATCTATCTATCTATCTATCTATCTCATATCTATCTCATATCTATCTATCATCTATCTCCTATCTATCTATCTATCTATCTATCTATTATCTATCTCCTATCTATCTATCTATCTCCTATCTATCTATCTATCTCCTATCTATTATCTATCTATCTATCTATCTATCTATCTATCTCCTATCTATCTATCTATCTATCTATCTATCTATCTATCTACTATCTATCTATCTATCTATCTATCTATCTATCTCCTATCTATCTATCTATCTCCTATCTATCTCTTATCTATCAATCATCTATCTATCTATCTCCTATCTATCTATCTATCTATCTATCTCCTATCTATCTATCTATCTATCTATCTCCTATCTATCTATCTATCTATCTATCTCCTATCTATCTATCTATCTATCTCCTATCTATCTATCTATCTATCTATGTATCTATCTATCATCTATTTACCAATGGAGATCATTGGATGGATAGACATGTTAATGATCTGTAAATCTGCAAAAATATTCAGTATCAAGTTCACATGACACGTTCAGAATTACATGCACACACACGCCTTGGCATGTTATTAGAGAGGTTATTAATGATTACTGATGAATTTTCTGCCACGCTGAATGCACTTGGGCACACACATCATCAAGATCTGCGGCTGGCAGCCCCCTTTGTGATTGACGACCAATGATGTCCTATATGTGCTCAATGGGAGACAAGTCCTGAGATGCTGTGGACCATGGGAGCACATGGGAGCAGAAGCCTGAGCTAGGAATCCCGAGGATAAGACCGTATGATGTTTCTTCTTCAACACTAAAATTGAATACCAGGAAGGACAAGCAGTAAAGTTATTAGGCATTGGAGGCTGGAATGGAGGTCTATCATCTTCAGCGAAGAGTCCTGCTTTAGTCTCAGATGCAGTGATAACCGGAGATTGATCTGGAGACCTTGTGGGTAACACTACGAAGAAAACTTCGAACTCACTCATGGCTGTCCATGTTCCTAGAACTAAGACTATAGGGGTCTGACTACCGTACATGCCACCCCACACCATAATCCTGAGAGTAGGACCAGTGCAATGTTCCATTTTCAACATTGAAGTTGCAACACCAAGAAGGCCAAGCCATGAGGTTATGGCACAGAGCGAGACGTCATTAGAAAGAAGGTCTGTGCTCTTCGGCAATGAGATTGGCCTGAAGATCGTGTGGGCAATGCATAAAGAGACCTTCACAAGGGATCATCACATCAAGTACACATGACCTGCCACTGTGTGAATTTCTGTCCTGATCGAAGATCTCAAAGCTGCCCGTGTACCTGGAGTAAAGACTAGAGAAATATGGCTACCATACATGTCACTCCACACCATAGTAGGATCAGGGTGATGTTTCTTTAAAAAGTTCTACTTCCTGACTGATACGGGACAGCACCTCGGCCAATGATTGGCTGAGCGGGCTGTCACTCTAGTTTCTGGATTGACAGTCCGCTCGGTCAATCACTTGCTGTGGTGCTGTGCCATCTCAGTTAGTGATGACTGTGTGGCTAGAGGTGGGTGTAATCAGAAAGGGACACTGGAGACCCATAGGTGGACACTGGGAGAGGACACAGATCAGCAGGGGACTCTGGAAACCCATAGGAGGACACCGAGAGAGGACACAGATCAGCAGTAGATACTGGAGACCCATGGGAGGACACTGGGAGAGGACACAGATCAGCAGGGGACTCTAGAAACCCATAGGAGGATACAAGGAGAGGACACAGATCAGCAGGAGACACTGGAGACCCATAGAAGGACACCGAGAAAGGACACAGATCAGCAGGAGACACTGAAGACCCATAGGAGGACACCAGGAGAGGACACAGATCAGCAGGGGACACTGGAGACCCAAAGGAGGACACCAGGAGAGGACACAGATCAGCAGAGGACACTGGAGACCCATAAGAGGACAGCGGGAGAGGACATAGATCGGCAGGAGACACTGGAGACCCATAGGAGGACACCAGGAGATGACACAGATCAGCAGGGGACACTGGAGACCCATAAGAGGACAGCGGGAGAGGACACAGATCAGCAGGAGACACTGGAGACCCATAGGAGGACACCGAGAAAGGACACAGATCAGCAGGAGACACTGGAGACCCATAGGAGGACTCCGGGAGAGGACACAGATCAGCAGGGGACAATGGAGACCCATAGGGGGACACCGGGAAAGGACAAAGATTAGCAGATGACACTGGCGACCCATAGGAGGACACCGGGAGAGGACACAGATCAGCAGGAGACACTGGAGACCCAAAGGCGGACACCGGGAGAGGACACAGATCAGCAGATGACAATGGAGACCCATAGGAGGACACCGGAAGAGGACGCAAATCAGCAGGGGACACTGGAGACCCATAGGAGGACACCGGGAGAGGACACAGATCAGCAGGAGACACTGGAGACCCAAAGGAGGACACCGGGAGAGGACACAGATCAGCAGAGGACACTAGAGACCCATAGGAGGACACCAGGAGATGACACAGATCAGCAGGGGACACTGGAGACCCATAGGAGGACACCGGGAGAGGACACAGATCAGCAGAGGACACTGGAGACCCATAGGAGGACACTGGGAGAGGACGCAGATCAGCAGAGGACACTGGAGACCCATAGGAGGACACTGGGAGAGGACACAGATCAGCAGATGACACTGGAGACCCATAGGAGGACACCGGGAGAGGACACAGATCAGCAGGGGACACTGGGGACCCATAGGAGGACACCGGGAGAGGACGCAGATCAGCAGGGGACACTGGAGACCCATAGGAGGACACCGGGAGAGGACACAGATCAGCAGGGGACACTGGAGACCCATAGGAGGACACCGGGAGAGGAAACAGATCAGCAGGGGACACCGGAGACCCATAGGAGGACACCGGGAGAGGACACCGATCAGCAGGGGACAATGGAGACACGGGGGTGGAAACCGCCAGAGATCTTTACAAACTTGTTACGAACTCTGTAAAGAGTTTGGTTCTGTAACAAACCAATTTTTTTTTTGCAAAGTTCATAACAAATCTCGGTTTGTGAAGTTTGGTTTCACTCATTTCTAATTTTGTGGTCAGTATTTTGTTGTTTTTACACAGTGTTTTGGAGCGACCTTTAGTTACGGCTAAAAATACTGACCAAAATAACCTAAAAAATATGGCAAAGCAGAAAATGGTAAAATTCTTTCCTATAGAGACCAGTAACCCTTTCAGTGCCCTACCATAATGCCAGCTTGTGGTGGGGGTTGGGTACATTAATTTGTTGAAAGGCCAAAGCTGGAGCATCGGCATTCAGAAAAATAATATAAAAAATGTCTTTGTTGACAGTGAGCGAACAAAAAGCCACTGCAAATGTCAACTGGAGCCTCTTGTAGACAAAGAATTCTCATTAGAAATCTGTAATGTTGAAATAAAAAAGATTCTAAATTTCAAAAAAAAATAAAAAATTCTGCATGTGGCTATTAGCAAATGCTCCATTTGTCTCTAAACTAGTCTCTATTGAACCTTAAAGGGTTTCTTCAGACATATTGTCCCACTAGACTTTGGGTATAAAGGGGATGAATAGGTAGAATAGAACCTTGGACGATATTGGTGCATATCAGACGATTACCCCTCTTGGCGTTGACATGCCTTAAAGGGATTCTGTCACATTGGGTCTGCAGTCTGATCCATCAACCTCATGTTGTAGAGCTAGAGGAGCTGAGCAGATAGATATATAGTTATGGGAGGAAAAGTCAGTATAACCCAGTATACGTCCAGTAATTAATGGATTTAAATCACTGGATTAGGAGTCCAGTGGGGAAGGTAAGACTATTAATCACTGAGTAGGACCGCCCACTGGACTCCACAGGCCAGGACAAGCAGATTAATAAAATGCATGTTCTGCTAAATGTTTTCCTATAAAATCATATATCAAACTGCTCAGCTCCTCCTACTCTATAACGTGAAGGGAACAGTTGGGACTTCTTTTTCAATGAGATAGGTTCCCTTTAAGTATGCTATCACTAGACTTATGGGGTTTATGGGGCTTTGTGGGCTTTGTGAAGAAAAAATTAGACAAAGACAGGGAATGAAAAATAAGCTATATGCATCCCTCGGTTCCCTAACAGTCCAGAGCTCACACCACTCACGATGCCACAGCTGTGGCTGTACCTTCACAAGTCATACCCATGCTCCTGTTGGCTGATACTGTAAAGATGTTGTATTCCTTTGGGCACACCCTGTAAGGCCGTATTCAGCTTGGTAAAGGTTGTTTAGTGAAAGAAAGAAAACACAGTTAAAGGGGTAGTGCGGCGCTGAAAAATTATTCACAGAATAACACACATTACAAAGTTATACAACTTTGTAATGTATGTTATGTCTGTGAATCGCCCCCTTCCCTGTGTCCCACCACCCCCGCCCGTGTACCCGGAAGTGTGTGGTGCATTATACATTACCTGATCCGTGTCGAGGGCCGTCCTCCATTTTGTGCCAAACGTCATCTTCGGACGGATGGCCGAATCCCTTCCGCCGCCCCCCCTCCGCCGAGTCACAACTGTGCTCAGCCGCGATTGGCTGAGCAGTTATGCAGTAGTCTCTTAAAGAGGGGAGCAGAAAAAATGACAATACAAGTTTATGTGTAGTGTAGGGATAATACAAGTTTATGTGTAGTGTAAAGACAATACAAGTTTATGTGGAGTGTAGGGGCAATACAAGCTTATGTATAGTGTAGGGACAATACAAGTATATGTGGAGTGTAGGGGAAATACCAGTATATATGTAGTGTAGGGACAATACCAGTTTATGTGTAGTGTAGGGACAATACAAGTATATGTGTAGTGTAGGGACAATACAAGTTTATGTGTAGTGTAGGGACAATACAAGTTTATGTGTAGTGTAGGGACAATACAAGTTTATGTGTAGTGTAGGGACAATACAAGTTTATGTGTAGTGTAAGGAAAATACAAGTTTATGTGTAGTGTAGGGAAAATACAAGTTTATGTGTAGTGTAGGGACAATACAAGTTTATGTGTAGTGTAGGGAAAATACAAGTTTATGTGTAGTGTAGGGAAAATACAAGTTTATGTGTAGTGTAGGGACAATACAAGTTTATGTGTAGTGTAGGGACAATACAAGTTAATGTGTAGTGTAAGGACAATACAAGCGTGTGTATAGTGTAAGGGAAATATAAGTTAATGTGTAGTGTAAGTCCAATACGAGTCTATGTGTATTGTAAGGTCAATACAAGTTTATGTGTACTGTAAGTCCAATATGTGTCCAGGGCCGGCGTTAGGGGGGGGCAAGCAGGGCAAATGCCCAGGGCCCCCATCCCCCAGGGGCCCCCTACCGCAGTTCCAGTAGGAGAGGAGAGCACAGACAGGGTCCTGCAGCGTCTGTGAATGATCCCTGGCTGCTGCGCTGGGCTGGTGTCTGCTCCCCCTCCCCCTCCCTCCAGCTCCTCTCACTGCACGTGACTTCCTGCTCTGGTGTGGAGCTGTCGGGACGATGGAGGAGAGGGCTGCCGGGTGAGGATGACAGCCTGCTGCTGCAAGGAACATGAGGGGGATTCACCACTACACCCAGCATGCTAGAGGGGGTAAGTATACTGTACATGTAGTGTGTAATGTGTATGAATGTAGGTGTATAATGGATGACTGTAGTGTGTGTTACATGTCCTGTGTATAGTGTGTGGACTGGATGGTTTGGATCTGTATAATGTGTTTTCATGGATGTGTGAGTGTGTGTGTGTATATATATATATATATATATATATATATATAATGGTGTGTGTGTATAAGCACTGCTGACCTCCAAGTATTGAGGTGAATAGACTGTATATAGGAGCTCCAGCCGTTCTCTGGCCTCATCAGTCCTATGTAATTGCTGCCGATGACCACTGAGGCCGCTGATTGGCTGCAGCTCCTATGTATATAAGGCAATATGGTGTATTTTATTGAGAAAAATAATAAGGTGGTATTCAGTCCTTAGGTGGTGGTCACTCTATGGCGGTAATATTGGCCTGTATATAGTGTGTATATAGAGTTATGTGGCGGTCACTCTATGGCGGTAATATTGGCCTGTATATAGTGTATATATAGTCATTACTGCCATAGATTGACACTATATAGAGACCAATATTACCGCCATACAGTGACCACCACATAATCACTCTATACACACTATATACAGACCAATATTACCGCCATAGAGTGATCGCCACATAATATTGGTCTGGATACAGAGTCATTATGCAGTAGTCAATCTATGGCGTTAATATTGGTCTGTATATAGTGTGTATATAGAGTTATTATGTGGTGGTCAGCCTATGGCGGTAATATTGGTCTGTATATAGTGTATATATAGAGTCATTACTGCCATAGATTGACTGTCACATAATGACTCTATATATACACTATATACAGACCAATAGTACAGCCATAGACTGACAGCCACATAATATTGGTCTGTATACAGTGTATATAGAGTCATTCATTATACAGTGGTCAGTCTATAGCGGTAATATTGGTCCATATATAGAGTCATGCGGTGGTCACTCTATGGCGGTAATATTGGTCTGTATATAGTGTATATATAGAGTCATTATGGGGCGGTCACTTTATGGCGGTAATATTGGTCTGTATATAGTGTATATATAGAGTCATTATGGGGCGGTCACTTTATGGCGGTAATATTGGTCTGTATATACAGTCATTATGCGGTGGTCACTCTATGGCGGTAATATTGGTCTGTATATAGTGTATATATAGAGTCATTATGGGGCGGTCACTTTATGGCGGTAATATTGGTCTGTATATAGTGTATATATAGAGTCATTATGGGGCGGTCACTTTATGGTGGTAATATTGGCCTATATATAGTGTGTTTTCTTAATAAACGGTATGGAGGTAATATTTGGTCCTGATTATAGTGATTTTTTTATTTTATTTTTTTAAAGCAATTCATATAAATAGTTCTTGTGTTTACACCACTAGCGGCAGTCCTGGCATGTAGCGGCAGTCCTGACATGTAGCGGCAGTTCCGGCATGTAGCGGCAGTCCCGGCATGTAGCGGCAGTCCCAGAATGTAGGGGCAGTCCCAGAATGTAGGGGCAGTCCTGACATGTAGCGGCAGTCCTGACATGTAGCGGCAGTCCCAGAATGTAGGGGCAGTCCTGGCATGTAGCGGCAGTCCCGACATGTAAAAGACATCATAAAAGAGCCATGTAGTAGGCTCTCTAAGCGAGCTCCATTCTACCAGATTGGCGCTCACTTCTGCGGAATATCAGGCAGTGTAATACGGCCTTAAAAGTGGCCGTACACTTCCAATAACTGCTGGCTGAACAATCCTTCAGCTGACAATTATCTCTCCCAATCCGTCCAGTCCTCCCGATACACAGAAATTTGGCACATCTGAGTGTTCTTGTGTTCTCTATGAGAGGGGAAAGCCATAGCCATACAGATCTGATGGCGGCTTATCTCTCTGAGAACAAAGAGGTTGGGCGTTGATTTTCCATCAAGCTCGACCCCCTATGTCCACTGATATCATCTGTCAGACTGTCCAGAGAGCCCCATACACCTTACACTGATGGCCGAACCCACCAGGAACAACAGGTACCAGCAACAAAAGTGTAAAATGTATGAGGACCTTAAATTGTTGCTACAATATTTCAGCATATGGGGCCCCACCTTCAACTTTGCCCAGGGCCACATTTAGTCTAAAACCGGCCCTGTATGTGTCTATGTGTATTGAAAGGGCAATACAAGTTTATGTGTAGTGTAAGGCAATACAAGTTTGTGTAGTGTAAGTCCAATATGTGTCTATGTGTATTGAAAGGGCAATACAAGTTTATGTGTAATGTGCAGGTAAACCGGTTAACCCTTTTGGTAGCTGCCAAAATTAAGGTCAACATAATAACAAGATAGGTAACACAAAACATAAACAGTGTGATATTAAAATCAAAGACTTTGTCACTGTCCTCCATCTCTCCTGTTTCTACATACATCCATATACATAGAGGTGTCGTGATATATATATATATATATATATATATACATATATATATATATATATATATATACATATATATATATATATATATATATATATATATATATATCGGAATGTTCTGTATTAGCCGTGGAGCCGCTGGTGTGTGCACAACTGCAGAGGCTAAAAATACATCATGTTTATTTCATGAGTGGCACTCGCGGGGAGTCAGTAAAGTGTCAGGTCCGCGGCAGACACGTGTCAAGGGTGTTATAGTAGAGAGCGAAAGTGGTTTTCTATTTACAGGAACATTCCAGCTCAAAAGTCGAATTTACTGCGTGTGACGGATGACTCCGACTTGCTGGAACTGGCAGCTTTTATAAGAATATAATCAACGCTGGTGTGAAAAATAGAAGAGACAGATGCCTGGGGCAGGGCCAGCAGGTAGGTAGAGCAGGGAGGGGGCGGATGGGAGCCAGAGTGTATTGTATCAGAATATAAAGGGGGGGGGTCTGTCAATAATATTTAAAGCAAACCCATCACTTTCACTGATTACCTTGGAATAAGATGTGCGCGGTAAAGTTAGGAAACTTTCCAGTAGAATCCATTAGGCGATTAGAGGCGAGATTTTTTTTGCGTTTTTTTTTTAAAGTTATTGGTGTTTTCTGTAAGGGACGTTGACGTTGCACATCATAACGTTCCGTACACAATTTCATTGTGACTGTGTCCGTCCATCCCCCCCTGATGGCAGACATCCGGGGAGAGGAGGATTGGGCCGTTAGGTTTCAACATTCTGGGAAGATAAGCTTCTACCGGAGGTGTCTGGCAGCGGCTTTCTACTCTCTACCATCCTTGTGTAAGATGGGACTGACATGAGCAGCTATCAGTTGGACTTATATGCATGACCGACTAAAATCGTTTATCAGGTATCCTCAGGGGATTTGAAATGCGTCGGTAGATGTCATATCACCTGCTTGTTCACCTTTGTATGATTTTTTTTAACATAAAAACACATTTTGGAAGATTCTATTTAGAGTGTTGGACACAGATAAATGTGTGATTTCTGTGGGACCCCCAGTCGTTGTAACAATTGAGGACCCCTTATGTATAGACTGCTTGCATGGCCATGCTATGGGATTGATAGAGATCAGGGTTCTTTATTGCTCTTGTTTGTTTCATTAAAATCAACTGGTTTCAAAAAGTTATATAGATTTGTAATTTACTTCTTTTTAAAAATCTCCAGTCTTCCAGTACTTATCAGCTGTTGTGTGTCCTGCAGGAAGTGGTGTATTGTTTCCAGTCTGACACAGTGCTCTCTGCTGCCACCTCTGTCCATGTCAGGAACTGTCCAGGAGAGGATTTCTATGGGATTTGCTACTGCTCTGTGTCAGAATGGAAAGAAAACAACACTTACTGCCTATTAATTTCAATGGGAGTGGTGTAATGCTTCCATTCTCCTGTGGTGGTGCTGTGGGTAATTTCAACACTTATTACCAGGTTCCTTCCAAAATCACACCTGATCAGGGATGCAGAGAATATTCCGGACTGTTATGTATTGTTCCTTGCAGTCTTCTCTGTCTATTCTGCATACAGCGGAGACGGTTAATTTTCTGGCGTATTCCGCTCCAGTGTTGCCCGGCGAGGCATGGCACTCACCAGATACGCTAACTTCTCTTAATAATTACACAGGGAACGGGCAGAGTCGTGTGTAATTTCATTGTTAAATGTCATTTTGATTAAAAAGACAGAGCGTTATACGTTATTAAAAATCACATTTCAAGATAAGAGGAGCGATCGGCCGCTCTCAGGAAGATGTTCCGCAGTAAATTGTTTCTCACTCGAGTCTCCGACTCATCACTTGTGATATTTAATTGTGGATGGAAGTGATTGGTGACGAGAAGGAATCATCATACAGGACCTGACACATCGCCTGGGATTCCCAGCTCACCCCCAACTCATATCATAGTGGAGTCTGTATATAGAAGCTTAGATAAAACTATCTATTATCTATCTATCTATCATCTCTCTATCTATCTCCTATCTATCTATCTATCTATCTCCTATCTATCTATCTATCTCCTATCTATCTATCTATCTATCTCCTATCTATCTATCTATCTATCTATCTATCTATCTATCTATCTATCTATCTCCTATCTATCTATCTATCTATCTATCTCCTATCTATCTATCTATCTATCTATCATCTATCTTCTATCTATCTATCTCTCTATCTATCTATCTATCTATCTATCTCCTATCTATCTATCTATCTATCTATCTATCTATCTTCTATCTATCTATCTCCTATCTATCTATCTATCTATCTATCTATCTATCTATCTATCTATCATCTATCTTCTATCTATCTATCTCTCTCTATCTATCTATCTATCTATCTATCTATCTATCTATCTATCTATCTCCTATCTATCTATCTATCTATCTATCTCCTATCTATCTCCTATCTATATATCTCCTATCTATCTCCTATCTATCTATCTATCTATCTATCTATCTATTATCTATCTCCTATCTATCTATCTGGTGAAATTATTTCTTTCTGTTTCCCCATCTATTCCATATGTATCTATATATTTGTCTATAGTTGTCTATCTATATGTATCAATCTATATTTCTATTTGTCTATCATCTATTTATATCTATCTATCTATTAATTAATTTATTTCATATCTGTCTATCTACATAATATCTATCTATCATCTATAATCATTCTTTCTTTATCTTTCACCTATGTATCCATCTCTTTATCTGTTTGTCATGTGCATACTTTCTTTCTTTCTTTCTCTCTCTTTCTTTCTTTCTTTCTTTCTTTCTTTCTCTCATCTATCTATTATAGTTTATTTCTTTTTTTCTCTCTCTGTGTCTTTCTTTCTCCTATCTATCTATCTATCTATCTATCTTCTATCTATCTATCTATCTATCTATCTACCTTTCTTCTATCTATCTATCTATCTATCTATCTATCTTCTATCTATCTATCTATATCTATCTATCTATCTCCTATCTATCTCCTATCTATCTATCTATCTATCTATCTATCTTCTATCTATCTATATCTATCTATCTATCTATCTATCTATTTATCTTCTATCAATCCATATCTATCTCCTATCTATCTATCTATCTATCTATCTATCTATCTCCTATCTATCTATCAATCTATCTATCTATCTATCTATCTATCTATCTATCTATGTCCTATCTACCTATCTATCTATCTTCTATCTATCTATCTATCTCCTATCGATCTATCTATCTATCTATCTATCTATCTATCTATCTATCTATATATCTCCTGTCTATCTATCTATCTATCTATGTCCTATCTACCTATCTATCTATCTATCTATCTATCTATCTATCTATCTATCTCCTATCGATCTATCTATCTATCTATCTATCTATCTCCTATCTATCTATCTATCTATCTCCTATCTATCTATCTATCTATCTATCTATCTATCTATCTATCTATCTCCTATCTATCTATCTATCTATCTATCTATCTATCTATCTATCTCCTATCTATCTATCTATCTATTATCTATCTATCTATCTATCTATCTATCTATCTATCTATCTATCTATTATCTATCTATCTATCTATCTATCTATTAGAGATGAGCTCAGAATCGTTTGGATGCAGCCCTAGAAAGTCGTGGACACCATGGATAATGCTGAGCAATCCCTCTTGAGCATGCTCTAGTTGCGCTCATCTCTACTATCTATTTTCAGTTCCAACAGGTAGAAAACAATAACAGGTGGCCTACTTGTTGCAGAGTTAACCCATGACAGCTTGATAGGGTTTAGAGTTAGTTCCTGAGATGATTAGAGTACCTGAGGGGATAAGGATCACACCTGTTGACTCCCGATGCTAAGAGGAAATCCGAACCTGACTGGAGGTCCACCAAGATTTCGGAGTGCTGGGAATTTCTTGACAAAATGTTCTCCTCTCAGGGTGGTAGACTTTATCTCGAAGACTGCACAATATTTGTCCCTTAGATCAAGGCAAGGCTGGTACCCAAGGTGTCTCTGATTGCTGAAGTACCATAACAGTCAGTCCTGTTACCCCCGACACACCATAATAGCAACAATTACAGCTATAATTGGGTCCATTGCGATTTATAGACCACCAAGGTTTTGGAGTGCTGAGAGGTCCTTGACAAGATGTTATCCTCTCAGGCTGGTGAAAGACTCCACAAAATGTGTCCCTCAGGACAGGGCAAGGCTAGTAGTCAATGTGTCTCTCTAAATACTAACAAGAAGTGGTCCCAGTCCTACAATTCCTTGGGGTAATCCTTGTTCACTAATGTATTTGTGAGTCTCGCTGTGGCTTGTGTTCTCTCTAGCTCAGGGTCCTGTTACACGGGCCGACTTTTTAAATAAAGGAGCGCCGATCTTCTAGATCGGGGATCGTTTACTGGACCTATTACACACCTGATAATCGGGCAGTAAGGGCTTGCCCAAACACCTGATACCTTACCTCTCCCCGCTCCCGGTCTTCTCTTCTGTGCTCCACAGCTTCCCAGTCCTGGCGGCAGCAACATCTGAGTGGCCTGGGATTGGCTGAGCAGCCTGTCAGCTGACAGGCCACTCAGACGTCGCTGCCGCTGCGACCGGGAAGCTGTGGAGCACAGAAGAGAAGACCGGGAGCGAGGAGAGGTAAGGTATCAGGTGTTTGGGCAATCTTTAGCCGTTGGCGCCTGCCGATTTTAGGTCCAAACCTAAACAAACAATCAGCCGATGATCGTTGTCATCGGCTGATAGTTGTCTCTATTTCACGAAGCAATAATCAGCCAAATCGGCCCGATAATAAGGTGCTTAGGGGGAGATAGATCAAACATGGTGTAAAGTGAAACTGGCCCAGTTGCCCCTAGCAACCAATCAGATTCCACCTTTCATTCCTCACAGACTTCTTGGAAAATGAAAGGTGGAATCTGATTGGTTGCTAGGGGCAACTGGGCCTGTTTCACTTTACACCATGTTTGATAAATCTCCCCCAAGTCTCTAAAACTTCTACCATGTGGGAGTGTCAATGCTCACAGATGCCGGTCCCGTTGCATGAATTGGTTTGGTACTCAAGTACCATAACAGTGGGTTCTGCTGCTGCTCCCCATAAACCAAAATGGAAACAATTACGGCCATAGGGCAGTCCATTGTTATTTCTAGACCATCTTAGGGTAACTATAAGGGATTTGCTAACGTTTACGTCTGATAGTTCTCCCAAAAACATTTTTTGGTGTTCAGAAACATGGACCCCGCGTGCTTCCGATCCCCTGACGGAACTAGGTTAAGTCTGCAGTCTGTCCATAAAGGACTTGTGCAATCTATGTGAACTTTGAATCCTGTTTTCCTTAATATGATTAGAGATTGAATTTCATCGCCATCTGTACAAAACGCTGCTAATCCCTTTTTACAGTTGCAGACAAACCGGCAAAATTATATCTTTCCCCTCTGGGGCCCAGGAGGGTTAAAATAATTCGATTTAACCCTTTTTACTTGGTCGTGAAAAACAAGTGATCGTGCGAGCTGTAGGTGGGATGCGCCTGCTCGTAACGTACGCACTAAAGGTTATTCTACCATTACATTTGATGAGAGAGTTAGTTCTGAGCATATTGTATTCGGCCCAAATCTTGTCAAAAACTCAGATTAAGGTTATGTTTATGATACAGGATTATAGCTGGAAAAGGTGGCGGTCGGTTGATATTGCCGGTCGCAAATAATGATCATTATTTGCGTCTGTCATTATCAATAGACGGACGTCTTTCCCCGATATAGTATGGCTCATTCCCATACATAGCCATACTATAATTCAAAACTTTTCAGGTTCACATCAAATTTTACTGTAATACTCACCTGCACCCTGCTCCTGTTAGTGACCGGTGTCTTCTTTGGCCTCTAGTCACGATTCAGTGATCACTAAGTTACTAGTTTTACTCTGCAGTGCTCTAGTGACTATCTATGCCATTACCATTAGGAATTTGTCTGATTTTATGTGGCCTGTAGTGATAATACTCACCTGCTCCCCACTCCTGTCAGCAGTCTGGTGTCCTCTTTGGCCTCTAGTGACCATTCAGTAATCACTAGGTCACCAGTTTTCCTCAGCAGAGCTCTGCTGATTATTAAGAGACTGAATAGTAAGGCGCCTGCAGGTTCCTAGCTTTATGTGGAATTGGAGAGCAGGTGAGTATTTTCACTACAAACTGCAGAGAAGCAGGGACTCTTGTTATGTTGAAACGTGTCCCTCCTCCCCTACGGTACTCAGCAATCTGCCTACTCCTCTGTGGGCTGTAGTGAAAATACTCACCTGCTCCCCGCTCCTGTCAATGGACTGGTGTCCTCTTTTCCCCTAGTGACCATTCAGTGATTACTAGGTCACTAGTTTTTCTCTGCAGCGCTCTACTGATTATAAAGTAGTCACTGAAGACTGAAGAGGAAGGTGCCCATCCATGCCTGGCTACAGACTGGAGTGGGGAGCAGATGAGTATTTTCACTGAAGCCTCCATCTTGAAGTGAATCACTCTTTCCTTACACTAAGCAACAATGTGCCTTTTCCACCCTGTGTAGCAAAAATACTCACCTCCCAGCTCCCGTCTGTGACCAGGCATGGACGGGTATCTTTCTCTTCAGTCTCTAGTCACTAGAGCTCTGCTGAAGAAAAGTAGTGACCTAGTAATCACTAAATGGTGAGTAAAGGCCAAAAAGGAAGTCAGCGGGCCACAGAAAGGAACAGGGAACAGGTGAGTATGTTGAAGAGAAGCAGGGACATTAGTCATCTGGAAAGGAGTCCCTGATCTACAGTAAGCAGCAATCTGTTATGCTTATTATCCTTACAAGGAGTTAAGTCACTGATAGCATTTACTGGGCTGGAGGCAAACAGTTTTTAGTCACGCCCTAGTATAGGAAACTGTGCAAACTATAATGTTGGAAACTGGGCCCATGTTCTTGGGAGGATCCCAGTGATCAGACATTCTGAGTGGATTTTAAAGGGGTTATCCGGTGCTACAAAAACATGGCCACTTTCTTTCAGAGACAACACGACTATTGTCTCGAGTTCAGGTGCGGTTTGCAATTAAGCTCCATTCACTTCAATAGAAACTGAGCAGCAAAACCCCGCCCAAGCTGTCTCTCTTAGGGTGGGTTCACATTGAGGAATTCTCGCAGATAAACTCCGCGGAATTCCGCCGGCTGTACACGCTCACGGCCACGCGCCTTTCCGCCGGCTCCATAGACACCATTCTATGGGCCGGCTGATTCCGCCGAAAGAATTGACATGTCAGAATGACATGTGGAATCAGCCGGCCCATAGAATGGTGTCTATGGAGCCGGCGGAAAGGCGCGCGGCCGTGAGCGCGTACAGCAGGCGGAATTCCGTGGAGTTTATCCGTGAGAATTCCTCAATGTGAACCCACCCTTAGAGGGTGTCACACTCTCTCTGTACTCTCGGGCACTCTAGAGCTGTTCCTCCTTCTCTGATAACAGCTGACCCTTTCACTCTGGATACCTAGGTCACGCTGGGAGTTGTAGTTCTGCAACAGTTTAAGGGCTGCAGATCGGGCCACATTGTTTTAGGTACGAATACAGCAGAGGAGAGGGCTGTGTGTTATACTACATCTCTATGCCTGTAAGTGGACAAAATGAGCAGATTTGATGGATCCATTATAGGACTAAATATAAAACATGCTGATTCGACAATTGTTACTTCGCATGGTCGGAGGAGGGGGGGGGGGGGGCATTATGGAAAATAGAAGAAGTAAACCACCACAGGCTTCCAGATGTAAATCCAGAGCTCAGGCCGAATGTCTGGACGACCCTATGCTATGTATTCCTATGTCAGGTGCCTCTCCTGTCTCTGCCTCCGCCTGGCTTTGTCCCATGATGTATCTATTATAATTACACTATATATAGTGCCAATTCTCTCTGCTGAATAAGCAATGAGCAAGCAGCAGAACCGATCATACTTTGGCAGGAGCACAACATGTATTAATGAGAGTCCTACTTACCAGAAGTTAATGTGTATAGAAGATACAGAGGATGCATTAAATCCCGGAGACGCTCAGAGTGTAAGGGGGGGACGGGGGGACGCTATGCTTCCTTCGTATAGTAAAGAACTGTTTGTTTCTCTTACCTTGATGTACACATTGTTATTACTCTATATATGTTATGTGGGTCTGATGTATTTTGTACTGTTTTGAAGTAGTATGTGCTGACTGTGCACCTTGAGGGCCTGTGTTGCTTCAACTGGGAGCTGTGGCTGCCATATCTTGACATGGTAGATGGCAGCGAGAGTGATGGTTCTACTGGTTCTACAGCTAACGGCTTACAGGAGGAGGTGCTGGTTAGAGATGATCGAAAAGCGGGAATTTTCAGGTTTGTTCGAACTCAAACCTTCCGCATTTGATTCCCGCTGCTTTCCCGTTCTGTGGGGAAGTTGGAGACAGCCCGAGTACTGCCTTAAAAACAGGGATACAGCCTATTACCTAGGCTGTATCCCTGTTTTCCAGGCGGTACTCGGAACGGAACGGGAAGGCAGCAGGAATCAAAAGCCAAAAAATTCCCACTTTTTCGATCATCTCGAGTGCTGGTATCAGAGTAGGCCTAAAAAGTGCCTGGTGGCGACATGCCCATGAGTTGGGCAAATTACAGAGACTTTATTGGCACCAATGGGCTGAGTGTCTTTTGGCCATAGGTAGTGCCTGAAAGACCTGTGACGGAGAGCTGGAGACCAGAAAGACTTGTTTATTGGGAAAGCCTTGGAGATGAGCGCAACTCAAGCATGCTCCAAAACATGGATACAGTCATAGGCCATAGGTTGTATTCATGTTTTCCCAGACTCCCAACTTGTCCAGCCACCAATAATCAAATGCCGAACAGTCATCACTCATCTCTAAAAAGCATCAATGGGCTAGAGGTCGAAGTAGCTTACTCATCGTAAAAGTGGAGATGAATTGGAGGCCAGAGCTGCTTGTTCATCAGCTGAAGGCTTCAGCCATCTTCTGCTTCCTATTTAAGGTTAGTTTTTCTAAGGTCCAAAGTATTGATTGACTGGTCCGAGCCTGTGGCATAGTGGATTGATGGGAGTAGAGATGAGAGCAACTCAAGCATGCTCGAGTTCAGTCATTCAGTTTTTGAATACCAGTGGCTGAAAAAGTTGGATCCCGCCCTAGGGAGCCTAGGAAATCATGGATATAGCCATAGGCCATAGCTGTATCCCTAGGGCTCCAACCAACTTTTTCAGCCACCAATATTCAAATGCTGAATGACTGGACTCGAGCATGCTTGAGTTGCCTTCATCTCTAGATAAGAGTTGTCAGAGGGCTCAGTTAAAGAAGCATTCCTCTTGTATTGTTTTATTGGGTCCTCGGCTGCAAGCTGGCATGTATTCTCACCTGTATTGATCGATTTCCTGTGGCACAGCATTGTTCCAGTGCCACAAAGCCGCTCATATCCCATTGGTGCCTACGTTACATCTCTTCTAGCCCCCTTTAATCTCCAATGCTTTTGAAGACCATAAATCAGCCAGAGAAGAGGTCATGTGGGCGCCATTGGAATAACACAGCGTCGCGGGAAAGCGACCATCACAGGTGAGTATGTTTGCCACCAAGGTTCCATATATTTTTTGGGGGGAGTGCTTCTTTACCTTAGGACTCTTGAGTATAGTGCTGGTTGTTAGAGAGAAAATTCTCCTAGTAAATAGAGAACTGTTAGTTCACAAAGTCAAGATCCAGAGGACCCTATAAAGGCAACAATGCTCTGAGGTCTGTGTGACGATAACAATAGCCTAACTGACGTATACGTTCTATCGTTTACAATACTTTTCCAGATAACTGGCCATACACAACAGATATAATATCGCAGTGTTCGTGTAGTTTATGTTCCTTTAAGGACTATTTAATCCACAAGGAGCAATTTTGCACTTTTTTTTCTTTTTTCTATTGCAGAGTCATTTTTAAATCGAGCTGTTTCCCTTTAAGTCGCATCCGCGCACATTAGCTCAATGAAACAATGAATTAAGTTACAGCTCGACTCAAGCACAAGAGCTTTAATCCTCTAATGCAATCAGCAGTGATTGCAAGGAAAAGTCAGTCAGGCCTTAGTATGAAGACGCGCGGGTCCGTGTGGGGATGAGATCTGAGGGAAGGGAAGTCATATGTGAATCATGAAGCTCCGCAGCGACTAGAAAATCTGTTCTATACAATCCACAAGTCCGGTACTGAAGAAGCTGCTGTTTCCTACGTCGAATGGTGGGAGAAGCTTCTAACGAACGTCGCGTTGTTACACCAAACGATCTTCAAACGATTTGTGAACGATCAACAATGAACGGAGATGTCAAACAATCAACGATATCTCGTTGGTCGTTTCATCAATTACCATTCAAATCCGAACGATCTAATGTTTTTCCGAACAATAATCGGCCCATGTAATATGCCCCTTAGAATGTTTTAAAAGAAACGCAAGTAATGGTCCATACAAATGCAACACCCCGCCACAAGGCTGTAGCTGGCACTCTAAAGGCCCTATTACACCAATTGGTTATCGGACAAACTCGGCCGATTACCGGCCGTTCAGGCCAATAATCGTTTGGACATGTTAAAAGACCACGATCAGCGTTCAGATCACGATTTTAGGCTATGTTCACACTGCGTATGATTCCGTCCGTAGTTTGTACGCTGCCGTACATGTGCTGCTGAAACTACGGGCGTGGGAAAAATCGACATGCGGACGGATGCGTACGAACCGCGAACATACGCCCGTTGTACAGTTATGCTTCCTTAGCTTGTTTCGTAGCGATCTGAAACAGGTCATTTACTTGGAAATCTTCGCCCAGCCCAATAAAACTCACAGAACCTTTTGGATCGAAAAATCAAGTTCAATTTGGCTGAAATAAGTACTTCGTACGGGACCGCATGGAAATCCACGGCCGTGAGTTTCAACATTTCCGTCCTCAAACAATGGTCTTGTTCATTTTTCACAGTGCCGTATACGATCCGGACGTAAGCTCATACGTAGTGTGCATTGTGCGGGCGTATATCGTATACTTTCAAGCGAACGCATCAACCTCCAAAACTACGTGTTTATATTCGCAGTTCGCACTACGGACGGATTCATACGCAGTGTGATCATAGCCTTAACATGTTGAAATGAACCCATCATGACAGCAACGGTCTACTGCTCGTCAATTCACGCAATAGGAGCGGCACCAGCCCCCCCCCCCCCCCCCCGATGTCTGTGCGTGTAATAGCAAGTGGGAAGCAAGCGATGACCTGACAAATTGGTGCTCGCTTTCCACTAAATATTGTGCCATGTAACACACCTGGTGGGGATCTGTTGTGCATTGTAGATCGATCAAGTCTCCGTGCCTTGGGGCAACTATCCAATAGACACATAATTGGGGGACTTGCACAGATGTTGAGAAAGATGCTGTTTCCTCAATACTGTCCTCTAGGGTATCCTGAATGCAGTACCCAGCCTGTGGTGCCTTGACAGTTGCTTGGTCTTAAGAGGGTGCAGATGAAGTTGGCTGAGGAGCAAGACCCTGGCAGTTTAATGGGAAACTACTTTCAACTTGAGATCATCCACATACGGCACATGGAGGCACCAGTCTTGGGCAGTTCTCCGTTCCATCATAAATGAAACAGCAACAGGTTGTCGGTTGGCACCCAATGGCAAGGAAAGTCTTGACCCAACCAGAGGTCTATAAAGTTACCAGATTGCTACAGGGTCCTTGATGAAATGTTACCCTCTCAGACTAGTTGAGATGATTCTGGTCTTTCTGTCGAAGTAAAATGGCCCTCAGACTAGGGCCAAGCTGGTACACAGGTGTCTCTGCAATGTCTGCACCAGATCTGTCTGGGTTCCATGCGCCACTTTGTAAGCCTTTGCAGCAATCTATTTTAGATACCTCTAGCTCTCTCAATTCCTTCTGCTACCCTACTCCATTACTTCTCTTCTCAATCCTCACTCTTGTTCAGTTCCTACCAAACAGGGTATTAATAAACTTTTGCAAGGCTGTGCCCTCTGCATCTACACCAGTCTCTGGGCTGCGGGGGGCTGCCCGGGTGACCGCTAGATTGTCTGGGCAGCCCATAGAAGATAGCGGTGGTCTGCTGCGGCCGCTCCTATTGCACTGGGCGACGGCAGCAGATCACTGCTCTCTTGGTCGTTTGTCTTTCAACATGTTGAAAGACAAGAACAGACAACGTTCATGTCAGCTGTTGTCTTCTATTATAGAAGACGATTATCGTCCATAACGGCCGATATCGGCCAAATACAGACCTTTAAACCAGGGATAGGGAACCTCCAGCCCTCCAGCTGTTGCAAAACTACAATTTCCATCATGCCTGAACTGCTAAAACTGTAGCTTTAGCTGTCCAAGCTTGATAGGAATTGTAGTTTTGCAACAGCTGGAGGGACAAAGGTTCCCCATCCCTGCCTTGAACTTTTACCATACTTACTAAAGAAAAAAAAAAATCTAGTTATGACTCCTCTTAGAATGTTCCCAGAATTAGAAAACACAGCTCCAAAACAGCGCCACTTTTGTCCTCAGGTTTTGTGTGGTATTACAACTCGGCTTCATTTACTTCAATGGCACTGAGCTACAAGACTCTACACAACCTGAGGACAAGAAAGGCGCTGTTTATTCTTTAATCCAGGACTTTAATATTAGTTTTTTCTCTCTATAAAGATACGTATGTGCGTGTGTATCTTCCTTTCATATCAAGATCCATTGGTTCCCACGTGAGCTGCCTGACAGCAGTAAACATAAACAATCCGGCGTAATCTCCCAGCCATTCAGTCTGCAGATTTCTACTCTCTCTTGTTTAGAGGTCAGAGTGCAGCTTGCATAAGAGAGAGAGAGAGAGAATGGGATGCTGGGAAATGCAGTCCCCAGTTCTCTGCACGGACCCTGGAACAAAGGAGTAGCAAAATAATCATCTTCCAGCTCGAGCGTAGGAAGCACTCATGAATGGCTCGGTTTATTTGTAAGGCACTCCTAGGCGAAACTTACCAGGAGGATACAAATATATAAAAGGCAGAGCATGCTGGGTAAACCACAAACACAATAGGAAGTTCTCGCTGCATGCATACATTTAGTGGTTTACAAATCGCAGGAGCAAAAAATACTAAAATAATAGCTTAAAACATCAGGTGTGGATTAAATGTTTACGCTTCCATATAAAGAAAAATGTGAGAATTTGGAGGTATAAAAGTAGGCGTAGTATAAAAATTTGACATCTCAACAAAATAATTCTACTTAATAAAAAGCTACCATAAAGCATACTAAACTAAAAAAAACAAAAAAAAAAACTTAAAATTCAAAAAATAAAACTTACAAAAAAAATCGGTTAATCTTAACGATCAAAAAGTAAAAACAAAACGTAGAGTAGGAAAGATCAGCGCCGAGACTTTCCTACTCCGTGATTAAAAAAAAAAATAAAAATAAATCCAGAAATCGTTGAATTTTTTAAACCTCAGGGCAATCGGAGGTATAAAAATGCAAAGTGCACTAAATCTCACGGGAATGGTTGTTGTAGTCAGATTAGATGCTTTTAACAGAAAGCTAAGAAGAAAAACATACAAAAAAAAAGTGGGGGGGGGATGTAAACAAAAAATTATAGTTGACAACTGAAATTTTTTGAAAAAGTTTTTTTTTAGACTTTGTATAGAGGATTTTACTATGGAATTCCCTTTAAGTTTCTTTCATTCCCCTCCCCCACTTTAACCTTGGCTCCCTCTAGCTCCTCGGATGCTGCTTTTCTCCTCTACATCAGCTGCTACAACCCATTTCATGGCTGACTGGTGAAACTCTTCAACTCCTTTTTTTCTTCTGGAAATGTCTAACTTGTTTTCCTACCGATAGACGTGTTACACTCGCTCAAGGCCTCATCTTTTATACAGTTAAGCCTCGCATTCTGTGCTAATACATGTTTTTCTTTATGGGCGGCTCTTTGCAGCCTCCACAGCGAGTGATGGAAGTTCCTGCAGTGAATGAGGAGGAGAGAGAGAGAAAAAAAAAATCATAGCGATCCTTTGAATAAACATCAGCTAGCCTATGAATAAGAATGTGAGGGAGGCGATACTCACGCTGCATTTCACATCATTTGCTTACTAGTCAATGAAGGCCTACAAAATGTGTTTACAACTGTTGGGGAAAAAAATGCTGTTCTTCCAAAGAGTCCAATAAAAAAAATAATCATTTGAGCAGGAAACCAACAAGGATCTGCGTTCTTTTCCATAAAAGCCTTGTAAAAATGAGTAAAACGTCCACCGATGAACAATAAAGTTCATTCATACCCAAAAATTTGAATTCAATTTAACAGAACTCTATTGCTAACCATTAGTCACACATTACCAATCACCGTGACAATTGCATGACTCCATTTGACTATGAAATTACAATGGATTTTTTTTGAGTTTTTGACAACTGAATTGTAAAAAATAAAAAAAATAAAAACATTTGGTTTACTATAAAAAAAAAAATATTTAAAAAGTTTGTCATTTGTAATAAAATATAATTTGGTAAAAACATAGGAGACGTTGATGCTCTCTAAAAATTGATGCTGTCTAAAAAAATAAATCTTTAATTTAATTAACTAAATTTAATTTGAACAGCCTACATTTAATTTTATAAAATCAGTTAACCTATATTAAAATTTTAATTTCGAATTTCATTTCTAAAAAGGATATTTTTGGTAACTTTTAATAAACTATATAAAAAAAGAAAAGAGAACAAAAAAACATAATCACTTAAAAGTGAAGGAGAGGACTTTTTTTTCCCCACTGTAAATCTTGAATCGACTAGGGAAGTAGATTACAAAGTAGAGGTGTCCATGCGCTGCCTATTATAACACAAGTCATATGCCAGTGAAAGAAAATAATTGGTAGTACAATTCCTCTGGGCTATGTCTTTCATCTGCTCATTTCTTCAACCATTCTCCGCAGTCGTGCCTCAATATAGGAAAATGTTTCTGTTGTTATTTTTGTGTCATTATTTAAAGCCTTGCTTAAATTGCATTGTGGGTTGTTAAAAATTAAAGCCTTTGGTCATAATTAGTTGTTATCAAGTAGTAGAAGTTGTTCTCGGGAACGGTGGGGAGTATTTATTAGACCCAGGCAGTCATGATTTTGTATCCCGCTGTGCGATGTGATTAGTCTCTACAGACGTACGTATACAGCTTCCTAAATTATTTTAATAACATAGTTTGTGTGTGTGTTTGTTGACAGAACGTACATGTCGTTGGATGTAAAGGCCGCCATACACGATAGAGAAACATTGGGCAAACCAGATCATTTTGGACTTTGGGTGTAAGTAGACTTCCTGACTTTCTTCCATCAAATGAAGTCAAGAGAAATAAGGGTCAGGCTTGCTGAATTTTAATAATTGATATTCTTGTTGTCCCTAGGGATACACCATCGCCGGAGGTGTCTGGTAATGGCTTGTTCCCGACCTTATGCCTGGTTATGGGAGAGGTGGGAAGAACAGCCCTTGGCCAAACAAGTCTCCAGCCAACAGCTATTAAAGTTGTAAGGGTGCCTAAAGGGGTTACCACAAGATTAAAATGTATTCCCTATCTATAGGATAGCTTACCAGTGGGGGTCCCCTTGCTGGGACCCCACTGATCATGAAAATGGACGTTAAGTGACAGAGCACCATTCCACATGTTCAGCCACCACTCCAAATGTTTAGCCACCATTCCACATGTTCAGCCACCACTCCAAATGTTTAGCCACCATTCCACATGTTCAGCCACCACTCCATTTTCTCTTTTTAAGGGACATCCAAACTTTGCCTAGAGCTAAACTCAACTATGTTTGGAAGTTCCATAGACAGTGAGTGGAGCACTAATCTTCAAAGGAACATTTGACCATTCTTGTGATCTGTTATCCATTCTAATATAGTTAGGGCCACTAAGTGTGACATTACTATATTCAGGTGGAGTAGAGTGGGAAAATATTATCGTGCTGTATATATGTACTGTGCTTGGTTCTGGTACTGTATTTATGTACTAAGTCTACTTGACCTATATTTTGAGGGTACAGCATGTGGATCTGTTATATTCAGGAGGGACAGTGTATGGAGCTGTTATATACAGGGGACACAGCATGTGGAGCTATTATATTCAGGGGCACAGTGTGTGGAGCTGTTACATTCAGGAGGCAGTGTGTTGAGTTATTATAGAGCACAGTGTGTAGAGCTATTATATTGAGGGGAACACTGTGTGGAGCTGTTATATTTAGGGGGTACAGTGTGTAAAGCTGTTATATTCAGGAGACAGTGTGTTCAGTTATTATAGGGCACAGTGTGTGGAGCTGTTACATTCAGGAGGCACAGGATTTGAACCTATTATATTCATGAGCACTGTATGTTGTGTTATTATAGGGCACAGTGTGTTATATTCAGGAGGCACAGTGTGTAAAGCTGTTATATTCAGGGGACAGAGTGTGGAGCTGTTATATTCAGGAGGCAGTGTGTTATATTATAGGGCACAGTGTGTGGAGCTATTATATTGAGGGGCACAGGGTGTGGAGCTGTTATATTCAGGAGGCAGTGTGTTATATTATAGGGCACAGTGTGTGGAGCTATTATATTGAGGGGCACAGGGTGTGGAGCTGTTATATTCAGGAGGTACACTGTGTAAAGCTGTAATATTCAGGGGGCATAGAGTGTGGAGCTGTTATATTCAGGAGGCACAGGCTGTGGAGCTGTTATATTCAGGAGACTGTGTTGAGTTATTATAGGGCACAGTGTGTGGAGCTGTTACATTCAGTAGGCACAGGATTTGAACCTATTATATTCATGAGTCCTGTATGTTGTGTTTTTATAGGGCACAGTGTGTTATATTCTGGGGTCACAGTGTGCGGAGCTGTTATATTCTGGGGGCACAGTGTGCGGAGCTGTTATATTCAGGGGGCACAGTGTGTGGAGCTGTTATATTCTGGGGTCACAGTGTGCGGAGCTGTTATATTCAGGAGGCACAGTGTGCGGAGCTGTTATATTCTGGGGGCACAGTGTGTGCGGAGCTGTTATATTCTGGGGGCACAGTGTGCGGAGCTGTTATATTCAGGGGGCACAGTGTGTGGAGCTGATATATTTAGAGGTAGAGTGTGCAAAGCTGTTATGTTCAGGAGGGCAGAGTGTGTGGAGCTGTTATATTCAAAGGCACAGTGTATAGAACTAATATATATTTTATTAGTGTGGAAAGCAAGGAGCTAAAGTTGGGAAGAAAAATCTGGAGATTTTTCTTACAGCTAGCAGAAGTCATCATAGCTGTCTGGTTTGGAAAGTAAAAGAAAGAAAAAAAAACTAAGGTTTTACACAAGAAATTTACTTAACAGACGCTAACCTGACTTTAACCTCGATCTTTCTATTTATTCACTGTGTTTGGTTCTAAACTTAGTGTACTAGTGTGGTGCTGTATTTATGTACTAAGCCTAGTTTTTGTGCTGGATATATGTACTGTGTGTGGTTTTGGTGCTGTACGTATGTACTAAACCTTCTTCTACTGTATTTATGTGATAAGCTTATGTGATTAGTTCTGATACTGTATGTGTATACTGTGCTTGATTCTTGTACTGTATTCATATGCTATGCTTAGTTCTGGTACTGTATTTGTGTACTGTGCTTAGTTCTTGTGTTGTATTTATAGACTACGCTTAGTTCTGATACTGTATGTGTGTACTGTGCTTAGTTCTTATATTGTATTTAAAGACTATGCTTAGTTCTGGTACTGTATGTGTGTACTGTGCTTGGTTCTTGTACTGTATTTATATGCTGTACTAGGTTCTGGTACTATATTTGTTACTGTGTTTGGTTCTTGCATTGTATTTATAGACTATTCTTAGTTCTGGTACTGTATGTGTGTACTGTGCTTGGTTCTTGTCCTCTATTTTTATACATGCCTAAATCTGGTACTGTATGTATGTACTGGTGTTTAGTTCTAGTTCTGTATTTATATACTGGGCTTGCTCCTAGTACTGTATTTACTTGCTGTTGTTGATTTTAATTCTCTGTTTACCGTATGATCTTGGTTCTGATACCATATATTTGATGAGCTTAGTTCTGATACTGTATTTATGTTATGAACTTGCTTTTTTTGTGCTCAACTTGGATCTGAAACTCAAGGCGTAAACTTTTGTATTTTGGGGTGTGAAAAGGACAAATGATTAATTTGTGGTGGTCTCTATTGCACATACCATACCCCTTTTATACAACTATGTCCGCCTAGTAGTGAGCTGTCATGCACAGTGTGGAAAATGTAGCATCATGGGATAGTACTATTACACGTATAATTCTAAAATACACTGTGTTTGTAATACTGTAATTGTTGATTAATAGGGTAGGAATAATTTTCCATGGTTCAGTACACTGCAGACATCTGGCATACTAAATAGGGAACCTGTAGTCGAAAACAGAATCCCACCTATGCAAATCACCATGTCTGTTCCTGATCCGACTCCACTAACATCCTGAGGTTTAGGATAGTACTTTTTGGAACCTTTATGGGCTACTTGTCCTAGTAAGATGTCCTGTCTGGGTAATACAGGAGGTGATCAGGCTATGATTTTGTGATCATATCATTGAGCTCATGTCTGGGGGAGGTAGTGTTATTGAGGAGGGGGATGATAAGCTGCTGTCACTCTCCTTCCATATTCACACTTCTTGCTATTTACGGGGATATTTGCATAATCACACACGGCTACACGAGTGAAACGTTCCGACATATGTTGCAATGTATAGTTTCTCCTAAAAGAAAGGAAGAGAGAACGCGTTTTATGGTTGAATTAGAAGCCCGAGCATCATCCATCCGAAACAATAAGATTTAATCAATTGTCAGGCAAAGAAATCCATGCACAGCTCAGGACCAGTATTCCACATGGATAATCAGTCCCATGATTGCAAATGTATTCAACCCTTTAAGAGCCATTGTCCTGACAGTTCTGAATAATCTATTGGGTTGGGGGATAAACTTTCCCATGTACAGACATGGACATTAGCTTCATACTAGCATTCCTGGCTGCAGATTTAAAGGGACATTGCAGCATTAAAAAAAAATCGTTGGGGCTGTATAGAGATAAATAAGCTATACTCACCTATCCCCAATCCCCAGCTGGTCTCCTGCTGCTCCCACATGGCTCCTTTTGATCCCCCCATAGCTCTCATACAAGATGATAGCTCGATGCCTACTCAACCAATCACAGGTCACAGCAATGTACCATCTCGGCCAGTAATTGACGGAGCAGACAGGTCCTATGATAAGCTCTAGTCCAGGAAGCAGGGTGAACGGGGGGTTGTGGGGGACAAGGGCTGGGTAAGTATAACTATATGTATACTATGCTATATGTATACTATACTTTGTTTAAGAGTAACTTGGTTTAAGAGCGTTTTGCAAGAAGAGCTCACAGTTTTTCAAAAAAGTAACTTGGACTAAAAGCATTGCTTTAGTTTAAGAGCTCCCTGTACTGGGTGGGAGCACAAATAGGAGAGAGAGCAGAGTCTGCACAGTGGGGTCTACAGCACAGTACTCAGAAAGTCTCCCTCACCTTCCAAATCATAGCAGATCCACTTCAGGCTGGGGCTTGTATCAGGGGACAGGACTGTGGAGGTAATCTCTCCATAGCTGTAACCCCTCTCTCCCTGGACAGAGTGCTGCATGTATGTGTCCACATCTGTCCTGCTCATTCCTTCATATTTCTTGCAGTCTGTTAGCCCTTGTGGTTCCCATCCTCTCCATTCCTGCTATAATGTGCCTGCACTCACACTCAGCTATACACACTGCTGCTATAATGTGCCTGCACTCACCCTCAGCTATACACACTGCTGCTATAATGTGCCTGCTAGGGATGGTCCAAACCGAGTTCGGTTCGGGTTCGTATGAACCCGAACCCTCGGTAATGATTCCCGCTGTCTGCCCGCTCCGTGCAGCGGACGGATCCAGTGGGAGGACCGCCTGGAAAACTGGGATACAGTCATAGCCATAGGCTGTATCCCAGTTTTCCAGGCGTTCCTCCCGCTGTATCCGCCCGCTCCACGGAGCGGGCAGACAGCGGGAATCTGCTGCCGAGCGTTCGGGTTCATACGAACCCGAACCTCGGCAGGTTCGGACCATCCCTAGTGCCTGCGCTTACACTCAGCTATACACACTGCTGCTATAATGTGCCTGCACTCACACTCAGTCATTCACACTGCTGAATAGAGAATCTTCTGTCACTGTTCTCCTGCACAGCTCTGTGATTCCCACTTACCACATTGCTGTCATGTGACCACACAGACGTCTGACAGCAGCCCTGCTTCTCTATTCTAGCCTGTTGTACTACACTACGGCATTATGGGGATCTACAGTTCCATCCTGTATCTACAATCTGCTGTTGTTACAGGTTTATAAAATGGAATTTTCTTTTAAACCTTGTACCTTACTTACTTAACTTCTTGATATTGATCAAGGGTACTGGGTACCACCACAAGTAAGCCGGCTTAGTGTGACATAATGTTCTACTAACCCTTGTTTTGTCCTAGACCCAAAAAAGTAAAAAAAAAAAAATCCAATAATTATCATGTAGCCGCTTACCATAAAATGATCGGCCTTATAGGACAGGATTATGTTTATATTCACACTAGAGATGAGCGAACCTCGAGCATGCTGGAGTCCATCCGAACCCGAACTTTCGGCATTTGATTAGCGGTGGCTGCTGAAGTTGGATAAAGCCCTAAGGCTATGTGGAAAACATGGATATACTGTAGTCATTGGCTGTATCCATGTTTTCCAGACAACCTTAGAGCTTTATCCAAGTTCAGCAGCCCCAGCTAATCAAATACCGAACGTTCGGGTTCGGATGGACTTGAACCCCAACCCGGTTCGCTCATCTCTAATTCACACCCGTGTATGTAAATCACCCGAGGTTCTCAACACTAGAGATATGTGATAAAAAACACAGGACTTCCCATTGAAGAACATTACTCCCAGACTCACACCTGCTTAAAAGGACTGATAACAGGGAACAATCGATTGTATTGATCCGCAGAGCAAATAGTCATATAGACTACTGGTTTAGTATGCCATCAAGATAACCTGTAAGGTCAGTGGTGTGGGATGGGGATATGGGGGTCCGCCCATATATTAGATACATTATACCGATGGGATTAGAATTATTAGGATCCCACAGTTATTAGAGCCTATGGGGGAGATCTATCAAACGTGGTGTAAAATGAAACTGGCTCAGTTGCCCCTAGCAACCAATCAGATTCCACCTTTAATTTTCCAAAGAGTCTGTGAGGAATGAAAGGTGGAATCTGATTGGTTGCTAGGGGCAACTGAGCCAGGTCTACTTTACACCACGTTTGATAAATCTCCCCCAAAGCTTACAAATATTCACATATAAAATTACCTCATCTTAAAGGGCCGGTACATAGCAGCAGGAAAACCCAGTGCATATAGCCGTCCTTGTTTCCCAGTCCCATGGGAAACTCTAGCAGTTTCTTTACTATGATGAAAAGTAGGTCTCTGAGTTTGCAAGATTAGGGCCAGAGGTTCTCGCTCCCCTCCCCCATGAATGCAAGGAGCTATTTCTGCCATCCCCATGTACTTTTGTATTGTGAGACCTCCATGACTTTTGTTTGTGTGGACAATATCCCTCCACAAGCAGGTGCAGAACTGGTCTCCCAGTAAGTAAGTGTCGGCCCCATTACTGGTCCACCAGCTGCCGCCCTGATATGGCGGATAAATCCCGCACGTCGTCCCAGTCTAGAACCAGCACAAAACAACTTTCTTAGGTCTGGTCACCCTTCCTGTGACCCTTGTCTTCTGATGTCTTTGTCTGGTCCTGTTGTTGGTGCTGGGTAAGAGTGGCGACACAAGTGCTGGCTGCGTGTCTCAAGTGTCTGTGTCACCACTTTACTGATCCCCCAGGGACGGGGCAGGGGTGAGGGCGGTATATACAAAGACCCAGATCCGGCACCTACTCAGACTGTGAGAAGACATCTCCAATTCTAGAAGAATAAATACATCAGGTTTATCTATCTAGAAAAATACAGAGAAAAAGACGCACATCCAAATAACATGTGGCGGGTGCTAGAGGAAATAAGTCCCCAGGCTGGGGATTCCCAAAAAATCCAACGAAAAGTCCGCAGCACACCAGCTCAGGTGGTAAAAAAGTGAATTTATTCAAAAGACTGCATAGAACAAAAGATGCATCTTTTGTTCTATGCACTTTTTGGAATAAATTCACTTTTTTACCATCTATCTATCTATCTATCTATCTATCTATCATCTATCTATCTATCTATCTATCTATCTATCTATCTATCTATCTATCTCCTATCTCCTATCTATCTATCTATCTATCTATCTATCTATCTCCTATCTATCTATCTATCTATCTATCATCTATCTATCTATTTATCTATCTCCTATCTATCTATCTATCTCCTATATATCATCTATCTATCTATCTATCTCCTATCTATCTCCTATCTATCTATCTCCTATCTATCTATCTATCTATCTATCTATCTATCTATTATCTATCTATCTCCTATCTATCTATCTATCTATCTATTATCTATCTATCTATCATCTATCTATCTATTTATCTATCATCCATTATCTATCTATCTCCTATCTATCTATCTATCTATCTATCTATCTATCTATCTATCTATCTCCTATCTATCTATCTATCTATCTATCTCCTATCTATATATCTATCTATCTATCTATCTATCTATCTATCTATCTATCTATCTCCTATCTATCTATTTATCTATCATCCATTATCTATCTATCTATCTCCTATCTATCTATCTATCTATCTCCTATCTATCTCCTATCTATCTATCTATCTATCTATCTATCTATCTATCTCCTATCTATCTATCTATCTATCTATCTATCTATCTATCTTCTATCTATCTATCTATCTATCTATCTATCTATCTATCTATCTATCTAGTATCTGTCTATCTATCTATCTATCTATCTATCTATCTATCTATCTATCATCTATCTATCATCTATCTATCTATCTCCTATCTATCTATCTATCTATCTATCTATCTATCTATCTATCTATCTATCTATCTATCTATTTATCTCCTATCTATCTCCTATCTATCTATCTCCTATCTATCTATCTATCTATCTATCTATCTATCTATCTATATATATATATACCCGCTGGCACCCACTTCGGGACATCTAGTAGTGCTGCTCCAATATACAAGTTATCTATCTATCTATCTATCTATCTATCTATCTATCTATCTATCTCCTATCTATTATCTATCTATCTATCTATCTATCTCCTATCTATCTATCTATCTATCTATCTCCTATCTATTATCTATCTATCTATCTATCTCCTATCTATCTATCTAACTATCTATCTATCTATCTCCTATCTATTATCTATCTATCTATCTATCTATCTCCTATCTATCTATCTATCTATCTATCTCCTATCTATCTATCTCCTATCTATCTATCTATCTATCTATCTATCTATCTATCTCCTATCTATCTATCTCCTATCTATCTATCTATCTATCTATCTATCTCCTATCTATTATCTATCTATCTATCTATCTATCTATCTTCTATCTATCTATCTATCTATCTATCTCCTATCTATCTATCTATCTATCTATCTCCTATCTATCTATCTATCTATCTCCTATCTATCTATCTATCTCCTATCTATCTATCTATCTATCTATCTATCTATCTCCTATCTATCTATCTATCTATCTATCTATCTATCATCTATCTATCTATCTATCTATCTATCTATCTCCTATCTATTATCTATCTATCTATCTATCTCCTATCTATCTATCTATCTATCTATCTATCTATCTATATACAACGAATAGTCCGCAGCACTCCAAGTTGTGAAACAAAAAGTGGTATTTATTCCAAATATATCATAATATCAAAAATAGTGACAAGGTAGTGCTGCTTTTATATTCTTTTTCCTATATCTATCTATCTATCTATCTCCTATCTATCTATCTATCTATCTCCTATCTATCTATCTATCTATCTCCTATCTATCTATCTATTATCTATCTATCTATCAATCTATCTATCTATCTATCTATCTCCTATCTATCTATCTATCTCCTATCTATCTATCTATCTATCTATCTATCTATCTATCTATCTCCTATCTATCTATCTCCTATCTATCTATCTATCTATCTATCTATCTATCTATCTATCTATCTATCTATCTATCTCCTATCTATCTTCTATCTATCTATCTCCTATCTATCTATCTATCTATCTATCTATCTATCTCCTATCTATCTATTATCTATCTATCTATCTATCTATCTATCTATCTATCTATCTATCTCCTATCTATCTATCTCTTATCTATCTATCTATCTATCTCCTATCTATCTATCTATCTATCTATCTATCTACCTATCTATCTCCTATCTATCTATCTATCTATCTATCTCCTACCTATCTATCTATCTATCTCCTATCTATCTATCTATCTCTTATCTATCTATCTATCTATCTATCTATCTCCTATCTATCTATCTATCTATCTATCTATCTATCAAATTCAAATTCAAATTCAAAAAAGCTTTATTGGCAGGTCCAAAATAAACATTTAGCATTGCCAAAGCAATCTATCTATCTATCTATCTTGTATTTAACCTTTTATCCTATATATATCTATATCTATCATCTATCTATGGCAATCTACAGTCAGAGTAGTAGTTATCTACACAAGGGGTGTCTGCCCAGAACTTTATGGGTGGTCAGAAATAAGATTTACCTTTCGGAGACAGTGAAGATGCTTTGGAGAAGACAGACAGGCTCAGTTTTTCATGCAGCATTCACACTGTCTCCTTCTCTTCTGCACATAACACAAGCTAAGCCTCGCCCCAGCCTCTTGTGTTCCGTATTGGTTTCTCTGTTACTAGAGACAGACTGAGCTTAACAACAGTCAGAGAAAGGAGACAACTAGTGGCCAAGACTTCAGAAGTTTATTCCTGGGCTAAGTAGTAATGTTTGACCGGCCAAAACCATTCAGTCACAAAATTTATCAGGCAGCACCATCAATTCTTCCTCGCTGCGCAAATGTTTGTAATGCTCGATAAAGGGGATTTCTCCATGTGATAGTTAACCTTACCCTACCTGACTACTAACCTGCGCTGCCCGTCCCGACCAGTGCCTGTTTGTGACCACAAAAATATTTTGCCTGCCAAAGACCTCAGTCAGTAGCAAGATACCTGACACTCCCTCCCCACTGAGTCACGCCCTTTCCCTCTAAGCCACACCCCCTTGTCAAACAAGGGTGGGAAATGTCTGTCTAAAAAAAAAAATTGTGCTTATTCGTAGCCAGGATTCTGATGCATTGAGCATGGCGAACCTCCCCCCTCGGTGTTCATATAAACTCATGTCCTTGCCCAGAATGTCACGCCGCGTATTCGCCGGTCAGTTTTGCTCCTCACTTTATTAATCTATAGTTAACAGTCTATCATCCCGAGGTTCAGAGGTCACTCGGCTGGTTACAGTATGTCTCCTAGGGGATGTATTTTTATTGCTTCTCAGTGACATATCTGTTCCATCATATATCAGGCGGCCGGTCACATGTACAGCGGCCGTTATCCCGGTCATAGTCCTAAAGGATCGGAAACATCCTCACGGGCGAAAACCTTTTGCCATATGGTTAAAATTAAACCTAGGGATTTATTAGGTGACATATGCTCCGTCTATGGTCATATAAGATGGATTTATTAGCTACGGAAACACATACAGACATATACAAGTATATATATACATAGACAGATATAAGTAAATCCTTCAGAATGACCTAGGAAGGGTTTGTCTGGTTTAGAAGTAGCAGAGTAGAGAGGAGCTATAAAGAGCGTCTCCTTTCTGGATGACCTTCTTGACCATTAATTTGAATGGACAGAGTGTAATACCTAATTTGTCCTGTGGCGGCGCTGTAGAGAAACTGAACACCTAGGCCTCCCTCACTCATCCGTGGCTATTTTCACAGTCAAAAAACTCTGATCAGGAAGCTTCAGGCAATCATCAGTGTTTCCTGACCGTAAAACGGTGAAAAAACCCAAACATACTCACCTGCTGCAGTCTGCTGTCCTCTGGGAGGTGCTCTCCTCTAGCTTCCCCCTCTGTCTTCTAGCTGATGTCACTTGTGCACCGCAATGCTAGGGGGGAGAGAGCGGCCTCTTGTGGCTGGAGGTATTATGATGCCTCTATCCAGAAGAGTGATTACCAGAGCTGGAAGCCAATGGGTCCCGGCCATGTCAAACACATTTAACTGTATGTGCTCATGATTAGGATTGCGTACAGTTAAAGTCTCTGACGGCACTTGCCCGGGTGCTGGCCTGGGCTGCTAAGCTTTACATCTGGAATTCCAGAACTCTTTGGAATTTCTGGTGCCCGCAAAGAGTTCTATGGGGTATCCATGCCGGAATTCCGGACAATTATAGGGCATCCTGAAGGGTGTCCAAATAGATTTTCCTAATGTATGAAGGGGCCTTAGTCCTAGGTTCCCTCATAGATCACAGTTGATCTCCAGGATCATTCTCGATACATTTTAAATGCTTTAGGCTATAAATGACTATAAGGCTATGTTCACACTGCGTAAAATAACGGCCGTTATTTTGAGGCCAAAACAACGGCCGTAGAATTACTATTGTACGGGCTAGTCGTGAAACTACAGCCGTTGTTTAATTTTGATTCCTAGCATGATTATAAACGTGATAAAACAGGTCATTTAATTTAAATAATGCGCCCAGCCCGAGAAACCACTCAGAAATTTTTTTACATCAAAATCAAGTTTAATTCGGCAGATATAAGTTTTACGTTTGCGGCCGCATTGAAATCCACGGCCGTGGTTGCAGTATTACTGGCCGGAAATAATTGACATGTTCATTTTTCACGGGGCTGTATAAACAACGGCCGTTATCTGATACGTAGTGTGAATTCAATAGCCGTAGTACTGCATTGCAGTCATTATAGGGAACCTCAAAACAACGGCCGTAGTTTTGCGGCGCGGACAACGGCCGTTAATTTATGTAGTGTGAACATAGCCTAAGTCAGGATAGATAGGTAGATAGAGATAGATAGATAGATAGATAGATAGAAACAAGATGTTGCTATTTGAATACGATCCCGGGTCAGGATCCAGGACCGCTGGCACCCAACTTCTACTCCGCAGTGCTGCTTGCCTTTTCTTGTTTATATTTATAGATAGATAGATAGATAGATAGATAGGAGATAAAGAGATAGATAAAGAGATAGATAGATAGATAGATAGATAGATAGATAGATAGATAGATAGATAATAGATAAAAGATAGATAATAGATAGATAGATAGATAGATAGATAGATAGATAGATAGATAGATAGATAATAAATAAAAGATAGATAGATAGATAGATAGATAGATAGATAGATAGATAGATAGATAGATAGATAGATAGGAGATAGATAGGAGATAGATAGGAGATAGATAGATAGGAGATAGATAGGAGATAGATAGATAGATAGATGATAGATAGATAGATAGATAGATAGATAGATAGATAGATAGATATAGATAGATAGATAGATAGATAGATAGATAGATAGATAGATAGATAGGAGATAGATAGGAGATAGATAGATAGGAGATAGATAGATAGGAGATAGATAGATAGATAGATAGATAGATAGATAGATAGATGATAGATAGGAGATAGATAGATAGATAGATAGATAGGAGATAGATAGATAGATAGATAGATAGATAGATGATAGATAGGAGATAGATAGATACATAGATAGATAGATAGATAGATAGATAGATAGATAGATAGATAGGAGATAGATAGGAATGTTTATTCTCATCCTACACTGACTTTTCTGCATGTCCCCTCATTCATCTTTGTTCCACTCCAGTACAGTGCCATCTAATGGCGGCTCTCTGGTACTTCACTGGCGAGTCCCGCTCTGTATATTTACACTGATATTTGGAGAGCACTTCATTTGCTTTGTAGTGAGCCGAGACCCACGCACAGATATTGTGCGGCTGGATATACATTGTTACTTGTTTAGAGATTAATAGCCTGTATGTAAACAAGGACATAATGGCGGCTAAGAGAGATTAGACACTAAACTGCTACTTATAGGCAGGTGCTCTACAATATGAGGAAATAATTCTATATACAGGGACGGTAAGTAATCATCTCAGGAGACCGTGACCGTGCCTTGAAGAACTTAATGTACAAATAATATTCCATTTGATATAAAAAAAAACTATGAGAAATACATGAAAAATTCTTTTATATATGCAGTGTCCCGTTACCCGTTCTCCAGCTCCTTTGTCTGTAGGATTGTTGTGTGGCTGAGGAATACTTTGCTAAGCAATTTAAACTATTGTACATTCTTTGTCACACTGCCTAACAGGACACACTGAACTATATTCTCAGTGCAAGCATTAAGATTGCAGCTGTGTCTTTATCACACCCAGTGGTCATGTGGTGTCCCACCACGGGTGTTGCTATTGGTTGCACCCTTCGCAAAAGCCTGTACTTTTAAGTGTAATTGGTGATGTAGCAGTACCAAAATTTTGCCACTAGATGTCGTTGTTACAGGTGTTTATATCCAGGTATTGCACAGCTGTATGAACTAAAGGGTTATTGTTTTGCCTATGTACCACATGCGTCTGTACACCAATAAGCGTTCTTTCTTTTTCTCACCTATCACCTTTCTCTTTACTTCTTACCCACGCACTCCTCACCCACTCACAGCACAGTTTACAGAGGCTGTAGGAAGGAAGTCACATGGGTAGAGGAAGTGTGAGGTCTTTTTGCCTTGGATTCTATAGAGGAAGGACGCAAGCTAGGATGCTCCCTACAGCAGTCAAGTTGGGCCCTGGCTTCTGCCATTTCCCCAGTCTAAATTGTGGTCTAGACGGACAGCATATGTACCTAGATGCAGTTTCTCTTCAAGCAACCTCAGTACACATTATGCAGTGTTAAGTCACTACTAGAGATGACAAGTCAGAGATCATCCTATACCACGCCATGGACCAGAGGAACACCAGTGCCGGACAGTATCCACAAAGATGTAAAGGAACTGATCCGGATAGAGCAAAGTTGCTAGAAGCCTATGCACTCTATCTCGCAGCGCGGGTGTCATCAGAGAACTCTGACCACTCTGCTCATCCCAGGTAACAAGGTCTGGGGCTTGTGTCACCCTCTAGAACTGGTCAAGGACCAAGGAGTCAAAGCACAGGCACAAGTATTCTCTCCATTTTCAAGTATTCTCCTTATTCTTCCTCTGAAGTTCCAGCAGAGCACAGTACTACTTGGGTTGGGACTCTCTCGACATCCTCCTCACTACTCTTCTAATCTTTTCTACCTCTCAGCATGCAGTCCAGCCAGCACAGATGTATCACTCGTCACTCTCAGTACAGATCTGCACTCTTAAGTATTAAGTAACTTATCAAGACGAAAGTATACTGTATTCTCCTGTATCAAGTATCTTCACAGTAAACAAGATTATAGTTATGTTAACGGGACTCTGTGGTTCTTTACCAAGCACCGACACAGTAATCACACTTCCTTGAGTTATCTCCCCTTTCTGTGGGTGGCAGTGCCAATAGTCCGGGTGGGTCACTACTCCACTCCGGACCACTGTGATAATTGCCCAAGGGACCCCGAAACAACCCAGCAGGTTACTGTCCACAGAGGAAAAAGGTGTAGCCACCCTACTCCAAATAAAAGCAGGTGTGCCACCATACCTGTGTGCCCAACTGGCACTGGCGTCACAACAAAGAACCAAATGGCAAGGCTATATCTCGGCCAACCGCCACAGAAGTGGCGTCACGTTGTTCCAGCTAACCTGTGACCGGACGTCTGTCCCTGCTCACTGCCGGGGCAGTCACCACAGTCACATATATGGAAGGAAGATGCTTTGGTCACATGATGTTTCACAAGCAATGAGAGCCCAATCTCTCTTAACCTAGAAAGGGGTAGACCTAAAACTAGCCTAAACCACTCTCAGCCTGGCTTTGGCTAGCTAGCTCAACACCCGCTAGTTGTATTCAGTCTCCTGTGTAATATAGTTTATAGGCAGATACAGGCAAATTGGTAGATAGTTCTAGGACAAGCGTCAGATTTCTGAATATCAACCTGATCACAAAGTAAAGGACAAACTATAGGAGAAGATATTCCCTCCACTTCAAGAGACATATTTTTTTTCTTGGAGTCCTTGAACATGCTGCAAGGATAAGTTCTATATTCCACAACCTTCTTCTTCTTCTAGTCCATGGTTGGATAATTTGCTCTAGGACCCCCTGGCATTGCCATTCCCTTATTAGGCTTCCAGCCAGAGACAATGCTGATCGGCTTCCTCGATCATGCTCCTGCATTTATTCCTCTGGGTATCATGTGACAGATCTGCAAAGCAGGTCAAGTCTAATTGGGCATAGATCCCTTTAAGTAAATCTGCAACTAAATAGATTTCTAAATACATGCAAATTACAAATCTGTATAACTTTCAAACACCAGTTGATTTGAAAGAGACAAAAAAAAAATCTTGAATTCCCCTTTAATTTCAAAAACGAAAACCAATATGGCTGTTGGTAATGGGCCACGCATACACCACATGATCACATGACCAGTTTCGAATACATCCAGCGTAAATTAATAAAGGTTCCTATGGCAGCAGTCTTGATTATTCTATAACTTGTAAGTATATTAGGAAAGGGAATACCCCTTTAAATTGTCTCTGTGTGGTGATCAGAATCTAAATGTCCCCTTTAACTTCATTTAGTGGCAGTGATCTAATGAGTGGGAGATTTCGAGGGGGAAATGAGTGAATATTCCGACTCCACGTCTATCCCTGACTCCGCCAATCAATCACCAGGCCGGGCCTGCCGCTACTTTTGTCTGGGTTAATAGCGGCGGAGCAGGCTCTCGAGCTGTCGTAGATTTGTTTATTAAATGACACGTTCCTGGGAGAGACGGCGTACAATATTGTCAGGCTGCCGCAATGCTAATCTCCCTCAATAACGTCTCTTATCATTACAGAATATTGGCAAGGATGGAGCGAGGGAAGAGTGGAGAGTGTGATTATATATATATATATATATATATATATATATATATATATATATAAAATGCAGGTAAGGTGAGTAATGGGTGAGTGACAGCAGCGGCTATTATAAGAAATGCCCCATATTGTAAAATGGGAACAATCAGGAGGAGATATGGAAACACCGGGAAGCGGAGTGGTGATTAATGGTGACAGCACTTACAGGGAGACAAGTACAAGGAGGAGGAGAAAATTATAGGGGCTGTCTCATCTCCATGGACATCACAGGCTCAGACAGATGTAATACCACACATCACCAATAGTGGCCGCTATAGTGTGAGGATTGTTCCTGTACTGGGATGGCGTGCTTGGTATCCCTGCCCTGTGATGACATCACTGCCATCTGTAACATTGTTATGTTTATTATCTATGCGACATCACTGTCTGCGGTAACCCCATTACCTGACTTTGCAGTTACTGTCACTGTATGATGTCATCACTAGGAGTAATGAAATTATTGTTTATTCTCTCTGTGTCAGTGTGTTTATTATTATGCTGTGACATCATGGTGTTTACTATCTCTGTACTATGACATCATGGTGTTTATTATTTCTGTACTATGACATCAAAGTATATTATCTCTGTATTATGACATCACTATGTTTATTGTCTCTGTACTATGACATAATGGTGTTTATTATGTCTATATTATGACATCATGGTGTATTATCTTTAAACTATGACATCATGGTTTTTATCATCTTTGTACTATGACATCAATGTTTATTATTATACTGTGACATCATGGTGTTTATTATCATCAGTGCTTCTTATCTCTGTACTGTGTTTGTTATCTCTGTAGTATGACATCATGGTGTATTATCTTTAAACTATGACATTATGGTGTTTATTATCTCTGTACTATGACATCACTATGTTTATTATCTCTGTACCATGACGTCACTTTGTTTATTATCTCTGTACTATGACATCACTATGTTTATTATCTCTATACTATGACGTCAGTGTGTTTTTTATCTCTGTACTATGACATCACTTTGTTTATTATCTCTGTTCTATGACGTCAGTGTGTTTTTTATCTCTGTATTATGACGTCATTATGTTTATTATCTCTGTACTATGACATCACTATGTTTATTATCTCTATACTATGACGTCAGTGTGTTTTTTATCTCTGTATTATGACATCACTTTGTTTATTATCTCTGTTCTATGACGTCACTTTGTTTATTATCTCTGTACTATGACATCACTATGTTTATTATCTCTGTACTATGACTTCACTATGTTAATTATCTCTGTATTATGACGTCATTGTGTTTATTATCTCTGTACTATGACATCACTATGTTTATTATCTCTGTACTATGACATCAGGGTGTTTATTATCTCTGTACTATGACATCAGGGTGTTTATTATCTCTGTACTATGACATCAGGGTGTTTATTATCTCTGTACTATGACATCAGGGTGTTTATTATCTCTGTACTATGACGTCATTGTGTTTGTTATCTCTGTACTATGACATCACTATGTTTATTATCTCTGTACTATGACGTCAGTGTGTTTATTATCTCTGTACTATGACATCAGGGTGTTTATTATCTCTGTACTATGACGTCATTGTGTTTATTATCTCTGTACTATGACATCAGGGTGTTTATTATCTCTGTACTATGACATCAGGGTGTTTATTATCTCTGTACTATGACATCAGGGTGTTTTTTATCTCTGTATTATGACGTCAGTGTGTTTATTATCTCTGTACTATGACGTCATTGTGTTTATTATCTCTGTATTATGACATCAGTGTGTTTATTATCTCTGTACTATGACGTCAGTGTGTTTATTATCTCTGTACTATGACATCACTATGTTTATTATCTCTGTACTATGACATCAGGGTGTTTATTATCTCTGTACTATGACGTCACTCTGTTTATTATCTTTGTACTATGACGTCATTGTGTTTATTATCTCTGTACTATGACATCATTGTGTTTATTATCTATGTACTTTATTATCACACTGTGATATCATTGCACTTACTAAAAACCATTTTACATGGCGCAATTTGCAGAGGAAGCAAGCGCCAACCTGTCAGATCAGCGCTCGCTTTCTCCTCGTTCTCCACCTATCTACCTGTGCTATTACACACACATACAGCGAGTGATAGCAATAGAAAGGATCCTTAGCTTGTCTGATCTCCCTATTGAAATCGGCCACCAACCGACCGATCCAGTGGCATTGCACATGTCAGCTGATCGTTGCCTTTTAACATGTCCTGTTACACTAAACGATTATCGGTCAGAACGGCCTGGTAATCAGCCAAATACAGCTGATAATCGCTTGGCGTAATAGCGACTTGACTCTGTACTATGACATCACTGCTTATATGTCTGTCCTGAGCTGTGTGTGTATTATCCTCATACTGTTACACCATTGTGCTTATTATCTCTCTACTATGAAAGGTCTTACTCTCTCCGTACTATCACATCACTGTGTTTATTAACTTTGTATTGTGACATCACTGTAAAACCCCTGTACATAATTCCATGTATTACATCACTGTATCTCTTGTTTCTGTACTGTAATATGGCTGTAACTACTGTGTTTATTACCTTTGTATTGTGATATCACTGTATTTATAACCACAATACTATGACATGATAGTGGTCATTATCTCTATACTGTGACATCCCTATACCTGCACTCTAATATCACCATATATATTATCTCACTACTATGACATTACTGCCTTTATTTCTTGTTCTCTGTGACATCACTGCCTTTACTTCCTGTTCTCTATAACATCACTGCCTTTACTTCCTGTTCTCTGTGACATCACTGCCTTTACTTCCTGTTCTCTGTGACATCACTGCCTTTACTTCCTGTTCTCTATGACATCACCGCCTTTACTTCCTGTTCTCTGTGACATCACCGCCTTTACGTCCTGTTCTCTGTGACATCACCGCATTTACTTCCTGTTCTCTATGACATCACCACCTTACCTTCCTGTTCTCTATATCGTCACTGCCTTTACTTCCTGTTGTCTATAACATCACTGCCTTTACTTCCTGTTCTCTGTTACATCACTGCCTTTACTTCCTGTTCTCTATGACATCACCACCTTTACTTCCTGTTCTCTATGACATCACTGCCTTTACTTCCTGTTCTCTATGACAACACCGCCTTACCTTCCTGTTCTCTATATCGTCACTGCCTTTACTTCCTATTCTCTATAACATTACTGTTTTTACTTCCTGTTCTCTATGACATTACCGACTATACTTCCTAGTCTCTATAACATCACTGCCTTTAATTCCTGTCCTCTATGACATCACTGTCTTCACTTCCTGTTCTCTATGACATCACTACCTTTACTTCCTGTTCTCTAGGACATCACTGCCATTACTTCCTGTTCGCTATGACATCACCGCCTTACCTTCCTGTTCTCTATATCATTACTGCCTTTACTTCCTGTTCTCTATGACATCACTGCTTTTACTTCCTGTTCTCTATGACATCACTGCCTTTACTTCCTGTTCTCTATGACATCACCGCCTTTACTTCCTCTCTCTCTCTCACTCTCTCAATATATATATATATATATATATATATATATATATCTCCAAAAGTAGGTAGACAGTATGAGTAATAGGGTTATGAAGGGGGAGATTTATCAAACATGGTATAAAGTAAAAACTGGCTCAGTTGCCCCTAGCAACCAATCAGATTCCACCTTTCATTCCTCACACGCTCTTTGGAAAATGAAAGGTGGAATCTGATTGGTTGCTAGGGGCAACTGGGCCTGTTTTACTTTACACCATGTTTGATAAATCTCCCCCCTTCATAACCCTTTTACTCATACTGTCCACCTACTTTTGGACCACCCTGTATATGTATATATATATATATACCCTCTATGGATGTGCGGCATATATGCTGATCTGTATATATGACATGGATGAGCCATATACAGGTATCATACAGTATGGAGCCTACATGCTGATATTACGGTACCAGCATAGACACTATACTTTACGATGGTAATTCCCCTTTAAGAAAGTCTGATTTGATCATCCCAGCGATGGAACAATGGGGCAGATGGGATTGTGTTGGATGCGATGGTTACTATGTATTGGATTAGCCAAGGAAATCCACCTGGAAGCAAAGTCCGTTCCTCCCATAAAACTTTGTGGCGGAGATAAGAGCTGTGATCCCTCCATGTACATAGCCCGGGCCTATCCTGCCATCCGGCCCTTAACCCATCTGTCGCCCTCTGTGCCGCTATCTCCTGGCCCTGCACCATCTGGACTACTCCTTCTTTACATTCCAATTAACCCCTTCCCGGCCCCGGGGCTCCTCTCCTGTATTGTCTTGTAATATACACCCTGAGAGGCCATTGTGGGAAAAGTTACGTGTGTAAACAAACTATTGTGTGAGGAATGTGAGGGAGGGAAAAGGCTCCGGGGGGCGAAGGGTTAAAGCGTCAGCAATGAGAACAGTCTGCTGTCATTTATAGTGCGGGACAATGGCGGCGGCGGAACATGGAGGCAGATGGTGCGGCGGGAGGAGGGAATAAACAATCCGAGGAGATATTATATTATCCAGGAATGTTACACGGAGACGCCCAGAGATTACATTACTATCTATCTATTATCTATCTATCTATCTATTATCTATCTATCTATTATCTATCTATCTATCTATCTATCTCCTATCTATCTATCTCCTATCTATCTATCTATCTATCTATCTATCTATCTATCTATCTATCTACCTATCATCTATCTATCTCCTATCTATCTATCTTCTATCTATCTATCTATCTCCTATCTATCTATATCTATCTATCTATCTATCTATCTATCTATCTATCTATCTATCTCCTATCTATCTATCTATCTATCTATCTATCTATCTATCTATCTATCTATCTCTCTATCTATCTCCTATCTATCTAATTATCTATCTATCTATCTAAATCAGAAGAATACCGCAGCACTCATGGGATAGAATTCAACAACACGTGTTTATTTCCCCAAACCGCGACGTTTCGCTCTCCACACTGAGAGCTTTTTCAAGCAGTGGTGAAAAAGCTCTCAGTGTGGAGAGCGAAACGTTTGCGGTTTGGGGAAATAAACACGTTGTGTTGAATTCTATCCCATGAGTGCTGCGGTATTCTTCTGATTTATATAACTTATACCGGGTGGTCACTGGTATATACCGCCTGGCACCACATTCATCGCTACACGAGTGCTGCATTCATTCTGAATTTCTTATCTATCTATCTATCTATCTATCTTTCTTTCTTTCTTTCTTTCTTTCTATATTTTATCTATCTATCATCTATCTATCTATCTATCTATCTATCTCCTATCTATCTATCTATCTATCTATCATCTATCTATCTATCTATCTATCTATCTCCTATCTATCTATCTATCTATCTATCTCCTATCTATCTATCTATCTCCTATCTATCTATCTATCTCCTATCTATCATCTATCTATCTATCTATCTCCTATCTATCTATCTATCTATCTATCTCCTATCTATTATCTATCTATCTATCTATCTATCTATCTATCTATCTATCTATCTTAGATCTGCCTTCCTCTATCTATATACCACATACAGACTTCCCCTAGTTAGTTCTATATAAAAGGCCCTTTAACCAGCGTTATAAAACCATGGCCACTTTCTTCCAGAGACAGCACCACTCTTGTCTCCAGTTTAGGTGCAGGATTCACAGCTTAAAGGGAACCTGTCACCCCCCGTGCCGGGGTGACAGGCTCCCGACCCCCCGTTAGAAACCCCTATACTTACCTCATCCCGCCGGGTCCCGCTTCTGGATTCGGTCGGGTCCCGGAGATCTCAGCCGCTGCAGCCCGGCGCGCGCGCTGAGAGATGAGTCCAACACCCATAGAGAATGACAGGAGAGTCCAGCGCTCCGTCATTCTCTATGAGCGTTGGACTCATCTGTCAGCGCGCGCGCCGGGCTGCAGCGGCTGAGATCTCCGGGACCCGACCGAATCCAGAAGCGGGACCCGGCGGGATGAGGTAAGTATAGGGGTCTCTAACGGGGGGTCGGGAGCCTGTCACCCCGGTACGGGGGGTGACAGGTTCCCTTTAATTTCAAACCACACCTGTCCTAGAGACAAGAGCGGTGCTGTCTCTGGAAGAAAGTGGCCATGTTTTTATAATGCTGCATAATCCCTTTAATATATCATTAAAAAAATAAATCTGAAAAAGTTTTCATCCAACTTTATTAGTATAATATGTGCACACAGAGTGACCTCCTGTCTATGGCCGACTTCTCTCTCTACAGCAGTAAATATGTCAGCTCAATCCTCTTGTAATAGAACGGCGCCCCTAGTGGCCATCCCTGACATAGACCCGGACACTATATAAAGCTTCTCTTACAGATCTCCTAAGGACATATTGCTTTAAGAGCGAGCCCTGTATCCATCTAACGTCCCCATAGACGGAATAAACTTGCGTCAATGGCGACTTTAAGTGGAAATGATATATTTATTGGTGGCTGTATGTGTAATACACAGGGGATGTGCATGGTGTTTATATGGCGGTGTATATGTCATTACATCCCGGTGACATTCTCCTGATGGATCTCCTCCTATATACAGTGAGGGAGGAGGGGGCCACGCTTGATTCATATCATTTTTCACGCTCCCTGGCAGTAGGCAAGGTGCTCAATGGAAACCTGCTCTTAGCCACAAGAGAAAATTGTCTATTGACCGAAGCCGCTTCCCGAGCCGCGGGGCTGGCGGCACAATATAAGTGGCATCTGCGGACGGGCGACAATGCCATCTCGTGTATTATAGGTTACAGCCAGGTTTCTTTGGTTATTTTTAGCTATGATCTGTGATTGACCCGGGAACAAAATTGCAGGGTGACGCTATGGATAAAGTTGTAGGAAGAAGGGGCGATAGAAAGGGATGTGGGTGTTTAGTTAAGGGACTCCAGTTAATATAAGCTCTTAAAGGGGTACTCCAGCGGAAAAATCTGGTGTCAGAAAGTTATATAGATTTGTAATTTAATCTCAAGTTTTCTCATACTTATCAGCTGCTGTATGTCCTGCAGGAAGTGGTGTATTCTTTCCAGTCTGACACCGTGCTCTCTGCTGCCACCTCTGTCCATGTCAGGAACTGTCCAGAGCTGGAGAGGTTTTCTATGGGGATTTGTTGCTGCTCTGGACAGTTCCTGACATGGACAGAGGTGGCAGCAGAGAGCGCTGTGTCAGACTGGAAAGAAAACACCACTTCCTGCAGGATATACAGCAGCTGATAAGTACTGGAAGAGCGGAGATTTTTAAGTAGAAGTAAATTACAAATCTGTATAACTTTCTGACACCAGTTGATTTATAAAAAAAAAAGTTCCTTTTATTTCTGTTTTAGGGAAAGTTGGGTGATGGCCGCCTAATATATGTCTAATAGTATTCCTGAATGGAAGATCTATCTATAAGATTCATCAGTGTATAGCTATTACGTTTTGCCATTCAGGAGGCTGGGAAAGCTGTGTAAAAGCTGAGAGCGATGTAAGCTTTATGAGGATTGTCTGACTTTCAGGGGGCTGGGAAAGTTGTGTGAGAGCTAAGACACTTACTGAGATTTCTAGAGTTCTGATATTTGGTTGTGGTGCAACACATCAGTCTGTTTGCCATTCAGGAGTCTAGGAAAGCTGTGTAAAACCAAGACAGACATTCATTTGAATCCAGTTGAATATGTCATCCACCTTCCCTTTGTGGCAGCACGTGAAGGGATGTATAAGTGCATCATGTGTCTTGTCTGCCGTTCAGGAGTCTGGGAAAGCTGTGTGAGAGCCAAATAAAGGTGTATTTGACCTCAATGAAGATGTCACCCAACTTTCCCAGAGTCCTGATCTACTTAGTTATATGAGTGCAGGATATATAACTGCATCATGTGTCGTCTGCCGTTCAGGAGTCTGGGAAAGCTGTGTGAGTGCTATCCAGGTGCTATCCAACTTTCCTAGAGTGTGACTAGGAATACATCACAGCATTAGAAGATGTGTTTGCCTTTCAGGATCCTGGTTAAGCTGTGTGAAAGGAGAAACTGATGTTAATTTGACTCCCTGCTTAGTTTTATTTCAGCCTGTGAATTTAAAAAATACATGGCTGCTTTCTTCCATCAACAGCGCCACACCTATCCCCAGGTTGTGTGCGGTACTACAGCTCAGCCATATGAATAAAGCTGAGTTGCAATACCAGACACGACCACTGGACACGGGTGGCGCTGTGTCTGGGGGGAAAAAAAGCAACTATATTTGTCCAATTCTGTAAAAAGACAATTACTCCCACAATGCATTGCACCAGTGTCCATTGAATTATAGCAGGTTAGCTAATCTATTATGGGTATATCTGGCAGTTGTAATATATAAGGAGACTTTTGAATCTAAATTTCATGTCTGGTAATGGGGTTTTCCAGGAATAGAAAAACACAGCACCACACCTGTTCTCAGGTTGTGTGTGGTATTACAGCTCAGCTATATTTACTTTGATGGAACTGAGCTGCACTACCACACACAACCTGAGGACAAGAGTGGCGCCGTTCCTGGAAGATTACCCGTCCTGCTAGGGTAGTATGAGGTCCCAGATCCCAGGGTTTCCCAGAATAGCCGTGCGTTACAGCAGGATACAGCATTGTCCTACTAAGGTAAGTACCTAGCTCAGGTATACTGCCCTGTGTAGTGTAGGCTGTATCCCTGGCGTGGACCAGGTGATCCTCAGAGGACGTCCTTCCTCCTGAGGGGTTTAGCACTGCATGCTAGCTGACGTTACTTGCATAGAAAGACATAAGCTTAAAGGGGTTATCTAGCGCTCCAAAAACATGGCCACTTTTCCCCCTACTGTTGTCTCCAGTTCAGGTGCGGTTTGCAATTAAGCTCCACTTACTTCAATGGAACTGAGTTTTAAAACCCCACCCAATCTGGAGACAACAGTAAGGGGAAAGTGGCCATGTTTTTGTAGCGCTGGATAACCCCTTTAAGACTCCTAGTCCCTGACAAGGGTCCTGGCCTGAGCCAGGCCCTGGCTACACTGCAGCAGGAACTGTCTCTTTCTGTGTATCTCTCTCCACTGTAACACTAAGAAAAAGACCCTCCCACCAGGAGCTAACCTCCTTTTATAGGGGCAACCAAACCTACTGGTGATTGGTGGGGTGAGTGTGAGAGAAAGAGTAGAAGAGCGAAATACAGCGACATCTAGTGGGAAAAACAAACACTACAACTCTCCACCCCACTGTGAGAACCTTAGGGAGTTACTTTGCCCAGGTGCATTGGGGACTTAGTGGCACACCTGTGCTGGGACATTACATGAACATAACCTTAGATCGGTGGAGAAGCTAAAAGTTCAATTCCTGATTGATCCCACCAATATAATATACTAGTAATAATAGTGATGATGATGATAATAATATAAGCTGTAATATACACTGCCATCTACCAAGCCTGTGCCAACACAGCAACATAAGTCTAAGGGGAACTCTGGGGAAAAAAATGTTCAATTCTACTGGCTCCCGAAAGTTATATAGATTTGTAAATTACTTATGTTTAAAAATCTCCAGTCTTCCAGTAATAATTAGCTGCTGTATGTCCTTCAGGAAGTAGTGTATTCTTTATAGTCTGACACAGTGCTCTCTGCTGCCACCTCTGTCCATGTCAGGAACCGTCCAGAGCAGCAGAGGTTTTCTATGGAAAGTTGCACAGTTCCTGACATGGACAGAGGTGGCAGCAGAGAGCACTGTGTCAGACTGGAAAGAATACACCACTTCCTGCAGGACATATGTAGTGTCCCACCTCAGGTGGTTCCCTAAGTTCTTATACCACCCAGGTAAAGTAACTCTCTAAGGTGTCACACCAAGTGATGTTTAGCTGTGATTTCCACTACAGCCACTAGGTGTCTCACTCCCCCAGTACACAGCTGCAGTGTATGTATCAAGGTTAAGCTATGCTCTTGTGTATTAACTTAACTGTGCCTACACTCTGTACACCACTTCTCTCTCACTTCCTGTCACACCACCCTATATAAGGTTGAGATTTCCTGTCAGGCGTCAGTTCTTTCTTTCTAGTTAGCGTGCATGGGATACAGACCACAGACCAAAGCTCCTGCTGAAGTAACTAAGCCGGTCTGGCTTAGTCCAGAGTCCTTGACAGGGACTAAACCCCTTTTTGTATGCTGAGACAAACAGCCTGTATGCAGTGCTGAACCCTAGAGGTTGGGTAACCGGGACATTAGGACTACCCTTGTCTACGCTGAGGATTTCTTCATTCAGGACAGAAAAGGAAGAGGGACTGATCCCCAGTGAAGCAAAGATGCATTAAGTCGACGTACTTTACTGACACACGTTCAGCCATTCGGGAACTTCTTCAACCTAGGGACAAAGGCCTAGTACTTATACTACCTCACAGGTCGGTCTCTGATACTGTGTAGGCAGAAGGTAGTCAGATATATACGCATATATCTATACATGAGTACAAGAACTTTCTGCCTATCCAGCCCCTATACTACTTTAGTACACGTCTCCACTCACTTCTATTTTTGCACTAGCACTTGTAACCAGTATTTTTGACCTCATATTTTCTATTGCACTGAAGCTATTTTTCGAGTAATGTTAAAGCACTGTTTAAGTTGGGACTCACCCACACACCTGCACCTACACCTCACATCAGTTCTACCAAGGTCCCGTGGCTGTGTGTCTGGGGGTGGATATTACCACTCCTAGCCTCCGTGACAAGTCGTCCCAAAACACCAGAGCCCACCGGTTGGTGTAACACCAGCAACCAGTGCCCCTCTCCCCAGCACATACAGCAGCTGATAAGTAATGGAAGGCTTGAGATTTTAAAATAAAAGTAAATTCTAAATCTGTATTAAAAAAAAAGTTCAAGTCACTAAGAGGTTAAATGTCCTACTTCTGGTGTCACATACAGACAAGTTGGACCATAAAAATTCTATGTTCATTTGTAAAAGAAAAACTACTGAAGCGTAAAAAAAAATAATAACATGAACAATTCAGGCACTGACCCATAGTCGTCCCCCCTCTTCGAACGTCCAAAAAAGTTGGAGGCAGGGCAGTTGTCACATGCCTCCACGCACTTAGTCTCATGAAATAATCATGGTACTCAGAGACCTCTGTTTCCATGGTGATTCTCCTCCGCCAATACCAGAAGCCTTCACCTTTTTCCCCTGAACCTTTGTTCCAATTGAAATCCCTGTAGAAAGTTTCATTGTTTCACTCACCTATTTGTTTCAGTGTAGGAAGGCCGAGGCATCGGAGCCCGGCACTGCCGGCTGTAAACTCCATAACTGCCAGCGCAAGGTGGGGGGGTACATAGTCACCGGCGTTTAGAGGAGCACGCAGGGCATTATTAGGGCATTGTTCACATAAGGTTATGTGTGGGAATGCATATAGCGGTATACATCTAAGCACAGGTGGTTCTGTTTTAAGAGGCAGGAGTAAATATGTGTGTGCAGTCTATTGCTATGAGGAAGGTGGGGTTTAGCAATAGATGTGACTTCCTGGTTTAAGGTGGTTATACACCTTTATTAACTGGAAGCCAAACGATTGTCCAGCCATCAGTGATCTCTCGTGTATGGCCCCCATCCTACTCAAACACAAGATGTTCCTATGTTCGCTATGGCGAGGGGAGAAGGGCAACCCTTCAGCCATGGTTCCCTAAGGTTTCCTCCACAAGGGGTTTTTCCTCTCTTGAGAATTACTCTTGAGTCGAGGTTTAGCTATACTTTGGGGGCACTATCTCTATTCTGTTATTTATCCTAAAGGACTATATCTACACTATATCTATGGTAACTTTATTTTTCTGCACTTTTCTATAAATAAATCCTTGCCCCCACATTTTGAAGCACTATCTGTATAGCAGTATTTACTATTGGATGGTATTTTTATGGCACCATTGACAGTAGGGACTTTGGCGGCACTATTTATTTTGTACCACTTTTCGTAGGGAACTTTCTTTATGGATATGGAAAAAAGTCCACAGAGCCACGGTTCCGAGTCTCGAAAGTCTGTACGGTGGTCTCCGAGTAAGCGTCCCTTTAAGTCAATATCCAACTCAATTACAAGTCTCAGAATAAGACAAGGGAAATATCAAAGCCACAAATCCATCCACAGACAGCTATTACGGTGTGTTGCCATTTATCAGTGTGGAGTAGTTTTCTGGCAGGTGGTAGCAATGCCACCATCTTTATGGCACCATTGATATTTGGGACTTTGGCGGCACTATTTATTTTGTACTACTCTTTGTAGGGCACTATCTTTATGGCACCACTGATAGTAGTAACTTTTGCAGCTCTATTTATTTTGTACTACTCTTAATATGGCACTATATTTATGACATCATTGATAGTAGGGACTTTGGCAGTGCTATTTATTTTGTACTACTCTTTGCAGGGCACTATCTTTATGGAACTACTATGGGTCACTCTTCAGGACGCTACTTACACTACATACTGTCCAAAATTTTGAGTGCACATCTCTATGGGGAGGGGAGAAAGACAATCGTTCAGCCAATGCTTCCCTAGAGTTTCCTCCACAGGGGGTTTTTCCTCTCTTAGGAAATTAGCTGTACTTTAGGGGCGCTATCTCTATGATGCTATTGTACCTTTAATTATTAATTACTTTTCTATAATTATATCCTATCCTTGCCCCCGCATTAAGGAGACAATGGTATATGCCATCACTTCTAATGGTGGCGCTTGTGACTTTGACATTGTATAGTTGGTGATTACCGATAACTTTGCCGACCTATAGAGTTTGTCCATGGATCCCTTAGCAGTAACACCTATTACTAGATGTTTTATCACCAATATCTTTGCGTAATGTGTAACACTATAACACCATGCTATTATTCAGATTGTCATAATGTGCCAAGTCTTTATCTGGCAGCAAATAAACCTATCTGGGGCCGGGCGGAATATGGGCATATTTATGGGAGCGGCGGTTCGGCGGCGAGGCTGTAAGCTCCGTGGGAGTAAATACTGATTATCAGCTGCTATGAGCATCTTAAGGTCTAATTTATAGCCCCATCATAAAGAGGATCTAATATGATGTGAAAATGTCACTCTCGTCGGAATTAATCTCCTGAATTTCACGGGGCACGGTGCCAAATAAAACGAGGCTGGGTAGACGGGTATAATCTCATTACTGATTTACTATCACAATGCCGCGCTTCACTATTAGTGGCCGCAATGTATAATAAATCACTTACACGCCCGGCCGCACACTCAACACGGATTTGTGTTCACGGGACTTGTGACACTTACATTAATAAGGTCACGCATAGAAAAAGATCACAACAACTAATTTAAGCGGACGGACGAGGGGCGTGTGCGGATCTGATTGGCGGTGAGATTTATTCATATGTGGGCCCCCCCCCCCGGGAGGAAAGTCAAAATGTATTATATTATTTAGGGGAGAAAAATAATTCTATTGGGGCTTTTTTGAATTTTAAAAATTTCAAGGAAAATCAAAAAATTCTTGGAGAATGACTGGGAAACTAAAGGGGGTTTATTTACTGATTGACTATAGAGTGCAGTGTGCACCAGATTTAGCTAGAGGGCGCCCTATATTAGTGGCAGGAAGAGAGTGTCTACATACACAGTGTTATTCAGAGAGTGCCCCCAAACAGAGAAATTTTCTATCAACAGTGTCAGCAAAAGAGTACCTCCAAAGACAGCAAGATAGTGCCTCCATACACAGTGCCATGCAGAGAGTGTCCTCATGAGCAGTGACAGAAAATAGAGAGTGTCTTCATATCCAGTGCCAGAAACAGAGAGACTCCATTAACAGTGCCAGTAAGAGAGTGCCTCCATCAACAGAGTGTCCTCAGACATAGCACCATCCAGTCTGTGCCGCTATAAACATTGCCAGCCAATCACTTTTATAAGAAATATAAGAATATTAATCTGACCTCTGACATCCAAAGAAAGATCCTATGAGCAGTCATAGCAAGAGGGTGTCCCCATGGATATTGCCAGAGTGTGCCTCCACAGAGAGTGCCAGAAAGAGATTGTCTCCACGGACAGTGCCAGAAAGAGATTGTCTCCACGGACAGTGCCAGAAAGAGAGTGCCTCCACGGACAGTGCCAGAAAGAGAGTGCCTCCACGGACAGTGCCAGAAAGAGAGTGCCTCTACGGATATTGCCAGAAAGAAAGTGCCTCCACGGACAGTGCCAGAAAGAAAGTGCCTCCAAGGACAGTGCCAGAAAGAGATTTTCTCCATGGACAGTGCCAAAAAGAGAGTGTGCCTCCACAGAGAGTGCCAGAAAGAGAGTTCCTCCACAGGCAGTGTCAGAGAGAGCCTCCACGGAGAGTGCCAGAAAGAGAGTTCCTCCACGGACAGTGCCAGAGAGAGCCTCCACTCACAGTGCCAGAAAGAGAGTGACTCCACTCACAGTGCCAGAAATGGGAGCCTCCACGGACAGTGCCAGAAAGAGAGTGCCTCCACTGACAGTGCCAGAAAGAGACTGTCTTCACGGACAGTGCCAGAAAGAGAGTGTGCCTCCACGGAGAGTGCCAGAAAGAGAGTGCCTCCACGGACAGTGCCAGAAAGAGATTGTCTCCACGGACAGTGCCAGAAAGAGAGTGCCTCCACTGACAGTGCCAGAAAGAGAGTGCCTCCACTCACAGTGCCAGAAATGGGAGCCTCCACGGACAGTGACAGAAAGAGAGTGCCTCCACTGACAGTGCCAGAAATGGGTGCCTCCACGGACAGTGCCAGAAAGAGAGTGCCTCCACGGATGTTGCCAGAAAGAGAGTGCTTCCACGGAGAGTGCCAGAAAGAGGGTGCCTCCAGGGACTGTGCCAGAAAGAGAGTGCCTCCACGGATATTGCCAGAAAGAGAGTGCCTCCATAGACACTGTCAGAAAGAAAGTCCCAATACAGACAGTGCCAGCAAGAGAGCACTTCCACAAACAGTGCTCCACAATGCCTCCACAAACAGTGAGAGTGTCTCCATATACAACTCCAGCAAGAGAGTCCCCACACAACCAGTACCAATAAGGAAACATCCTTGTAAATTGATCCATACAGAGAGTGCCACCAGAAAAAAATGCCAATCTCTTTCGGGTATTGGAAATTGGAATATTGTTTATAAATTTCCTTAAACTGCACAATAACATCATGAATGGGGTTTCCTACGTTGTACACCCCAGATTAGAGATCCACTCACAAAGAGTAACCCTAACTAAGGCAGCCCCAGCTTGCCTGTGTAATATTTAATTTCGCCTGTAGTGGCCGCTGTAGGTAAAATATATGACTGCAATGGAGCTAGAAGACCTGCAGCGATCAGTTGATCAATGGGAAAACTTAAGTCTGATGAGAATCATTCAGGAAGACACAGTAATATTCCGAAGAGTAGGTCTAAAGGGAACTTACAAAACAATTCTACAAATCAAAAACAGCCCAAACCTTAAAATCCAATCTTCATTTCCTCCCCGGTGAAATTAAACCAGAATTGCTTAACTCTTCACCTGCCACGGAAATGCCGCTCCACGTCTGGAGGTGTCAGCAGTGGTTATTTCAGAAGTGTTAGACGTGAGCGAGGAAGACCAATATGTTTCATAATAGAATTTCGCAGGTTGTTACATTGGAAAAGGCCGGAGAGCATTTCAGGAGATTATCTTCCGCTCACAAATACGGTCTTGTTCTCAGATTGTCAATGAACGCTCTAATCACTCTTCAGATTGACGCCGACAGTCTACAGTCATCTCTGTAACCAGTTCTAAGTAGCAGGGAAGTGGATTTTTTATGTTAAATTTATATATTTTTTTATTTATTTTTTTATAATAATAATAATAATTATTATTATTATTATTATTATTTTAATATTTTATATTATTATTATTGTTGTTGTTTTTTTAGCTTTGTATCATTAAATAAATCTTACAATGAAGATGTGTCCTTTTTTCTTTTCTTTTTTTTTTTTTAATCCAAAGGATTAAAACCTTTAAAACTCAAGGATTATAATTATAAAATGTGAGTTACTACTGACTGACCACTAGAGGGAGCTAAGGAGTTTACTCTATACTATTTGTTGTCTCATGCCATTAAATTGGTTGGGAAAGAGAAAAAAAACAATTAGTGAAATAGATACTCACCTGCCCTGATCATGTGTAAATACTATAGACGTATTCACGCATACATGTTACTGGTGTGACAATCAGATCCAATGTGGTTCTACTGGACTCAGCTTAGAAAGTCATACGGCTATGTCATCTCACTTAGAGGACAACTCCATCAAAAAAAAAAATTCAGATCAACTGGTACCAGAAAGTGCCAGAGATTTGTAATGTACTTCTATTAAAAAATTTCCATTCTTCCAATATTTATCAGCTGCTGTATGTCCTGCAGGAAGTGGTGTATTCTTTCCAGTCTGACACAGTGCTCTCTGCTTCCACCTCTGTCCATGTAAGGAACTGTCCAGAGCAAGAGAAGTTTTCTATGGGGATTTGCTGCTGCTCTGGACAGTTCCTCACATGGACAGAGGTGGCAGCAGAGAGCACTGTGTCAGACTGGAAAGAATACACCACTTCCTGCAGGACATACAGCAACTGATAAGTACTGGAAGACTGGAGATTTAGAAATAGAAGTAAAATACAAATCTCTACAACTTTCTGACACCAAGTAATTTGACAGAAAAAGATTTTTGCTGAAGTACCCCTTTAAAGAATGTCATAAGGATATGAGTGCGTATGGCCTGCACACTTCTAATCTATATGTTCCTATATCTACATAGAAAGCACAGAGCTGAGTCCTTACTGCATCGTCAATACCCCGAGAGCGGAGTCAATACTGAGACTGCAGTAATCCTGGAGACATTGTTCTCCCAGAGAGGTATCGAGCCGGAAAATGAACATTTACGCTCAGCAAGTGATGATCTTTACCCAGTCAGACAGAAACCTTCCTGTTCATTAGAAACACAAGACTTTATCAGCCCTGACCTCAGCGTACAAACTCTGCTAAATACGGTATATGGCAACTCCGCTCATGGATGCCCCCCAAGGTGGAGGAAAGAAGTAGCTTGGACAATATGCTGTGCAGGCAGCAGCGGCATAACTACCACTGTAGAGCAGCAGGGTCCATAGCTGAGTGTAGGCACATTAGAGCAGCAGTGTCTATAGCTGAGTGTGAGTGCAGGCATATTATAGCAGCAGTGTGTATAGCTGAGTGTGAGTTCAGGCACATTAGAGCAGCAGTGTCTATAGCTGAGTGTGAGTGCAGGCACATTATAGCAGCAGTGTGTATAGCTGAGTGTGAGTGCAGGCACATTATAGCAGAAGTGTCTATAGCTGAGTGTAAGTGCAGGCACATTAAAACAGCAGTTTGTATAGCTGAGTGTGAGTGCAGGCACATTATAGCAGCAGTGTGTATAGCTGAGTGTAAGAGGATGGGAAAGGAATGGAGAGGATGGGAAACAGAAGGGCTGACAGAGGCTGCAGGGGGCATGAAGGAATGAGCAGGGCAGATGTGGGCACAGTATAGCAGCACTCTCTGTCCGGGAAGAGAGGCTTTACAGCTATGAAGAGATTACCTCCACAGTCCTGTCCCCTGATACAAGCCCCAGCCTGAAGTGAATACAGTGCTGTAGACCCCGCTATGCAGACCATGCCCCTCCCCCACTCCCCCTCCCACCCAGTACAGGGAGCTCTTAAACCAAAGCAATGCTCTTAAACCAAGTTACAATTTTGAAAAACTGTGAGCTCTTCTTGCAAAGCGCGCTCAATCTAAGTTACTCTTAAACCAAGGTACCACTGTATACCTTTGCAGGTATTCAAGTACAATGATAAACAATCTTTCTTACAGTATAGGAATTTTTGGTCAAACAATACACCCACGGGTATGAACTTCCACCTAATGCTGTCTATGGGCACAGAGTGACAGATCCAGTGATGTTGGCCCCATCTTGTGGGTAGCGCCAGCCGACTGGGATACCCTTAGAACCTAGCAGGTTCGCAGTATAGATTCGGCTTATGCACTTTGCTAAACTACTTCAGTCTTAGGGTCTATAACACATGGTACCGACCTATACCTGCTGCAGAAGATTTGTCCACCCCTGGATTATTTTAGGTTGGGGTGGTGTTGTGAAGAGTGTGGCACACCAATGAGCAAAGAGTCCAGGCACTTAAATAGTTAATGTTTTACTGAAGAATTTTGTAGTGCAGTACAAATATATATATATCGATCAAAAGATGTTACACAGACTTGCTCAGACAGTAGACAATCGTTTCACAGTTCAAGAATCTCGGTAATACAATAAGCGTTTGTACTTTGACTGCCTTTGTACTGGCAGACAAAGGGAGATAAGAGTTGATACTTTTTCAGGCACAGCATGGTCGTTGGTAGGGGTAGAGATAAGTGTTGACACAGTCTCTGTATACTACAGACACTTAAAGTACATTGGACCTTTATGGAAATAAACTAGAATAGCCTTGACCTGTAGTACTTGTAGCTTTGGGAAGTTTGCAGGCTACAGACCAGGGCACCTATTCAGACACAAGGTACTGAGCTGGGCCGTTAGAAAAGAGTCTTGTATCCACGGGAAAGAACATCTGCCTGAGCTATTCTGTGGGCATGGAGTGACACATGATCAGGGATTACAGGCTCACCTAGTGGGAAAACTAGCCATCGTGGGTACTCCTTAGGAACCTAGTGAGTGGCAGTAGAGATTCAGCCTTTGCGCTTACCTGAACTACTGGTTTGTACAGTACCTCAGTAAACTTGTGGCGCAATCAAAGGTAGAAATCCGGTATTCCAACATGAAAAGCTCCAGTTCCAGTTTTCACCGCAGTCCCTCCTCAAGGTGCTCTAGCCGGACATGGCTAAGGTATCGCCACACATACAGAATAAAGGAATAGTCTCGCAACAGGGTCCTGGCCTCAGGCCAGGGCCTGGAAGACTCTCAGCAGTTTCTCCAGGTATAGTCTTTCTCATACAACCATTAGACCCACCCCACTATATTTATAGCTCTTCAGGAGAGGATCTAATTGGGCAAGGGACTTAGATAATCCTCTGTGATAGGTTGGGGACCACTGAGGTAGCTAGCTCAAGGATTGGATTCTCCTTCAGCCGTGCAAACAGTACAGTGACACCTGGTGGCAGAAGCAGCATTCTACAGGTTTCATCCCCATAGCCTATACCACATAGTACCGACCTATACATGCTGACACAACAGCAGTGGACACCCGCTCTGGGACACTGCATCTGTATCCAGCACTATGGGGCAGATAGATGAGATTAATGGGACAAATATAGAATTTTTGTTGAGAATTCTCCCTGTGCTACATTTAGAGGGAATGCATCTATTCCTGATATGTAAGAACTTAGGGGGCCGGAAAGGCCTGAACCCCCCTCTGGCTTTGTCTTCATGGCCTCATCCATTACTGTGTGCCGTTCACTTGCGCCAATCTGTAAGTAAATGACTTATTTGCAAATACAATGAAGTGTCTGCGGCCGGAGAATACAGAGGGACTGGCAGAGAGCGCAGAATGTGACAACATATCGGGCCAAGAACATGGCAGGCTAAGAAGCACCATGCTGCTAAAATCTTTACACAGATCCTTTAACTATTCGCAGACAGCGCACTACCGGAATAGCAGAGTGGTCTAGTGTGACGTTTACTCGGGACAGTTGCTTCCCTTTAAAGGGGTTATCCAGCGCTACAAAAACATGGCCACTTTCCCCCTACTGTTGTCTCCAGTTTGGGTGGGGTTTAAAAACTCAGTTCCATTGAAGTAAATGGAGCTTAATTGCAAACCGCACCTGAACTGGAGACAACAGTAGGGGGAAAAGTGGCCATGTTTTTGTAGCGCTGGATAACCCCTTTAAGGGTCTTAAAGGGGACGTCCTTTTCTGTCGACATTAATCTTCTTAGTCACATGACTGACAACTAGTGTGAACAACACTAAAAAACTAAATACAACTTACCCCGTCCCTCCACTCTCCCAACATCGTTGGAGAGTCTGGGGACCCCCATACATATTAGAGGCACTGATGCTCCCACCACAATTGTTGGGTTTGGATAAGCATGTAATGTATGGTCAGCTATAGAAGAGACTGAATAAGACCATGGCAATGGCCATGCCTGAGTATACACTCTCTCCGTTCAAGTCTATGGGTGGAACACAAAGCCCAGCAGACCCCCCCATACCAGGACAGTACACCGCCCCCCCATCCTGATGTGGTGCCACATGGTGCGCCCAAGCTCAAAAAATGGTGAAATACTGTACAACAGCAACTCAAGATGGTGCCACATGGTGTCCCCCAAACCCAAGATTGTGACATACTGTACACCAGCAGCACAAGATGGTGCTACATGGTGTCCCCCAGACCAAGATGGTTCCATATGGGTGTCCCCAGACCAAGGTGCTGCCACATGGTTTCTACCAAACCAAACTGGTGTCACATGGTGCCCTGCCAAACCCAAGATGGTGACATACTGTGCAAGCCCATCACAAGATGGTGTCACATGGTATCCCCCAGACAAAGGTGGAGCCACATGGTGTTCCCACAAACCCAAGATAGTGATATACTGTGCACCACCAGCACGAGGTGCCACACGGTGTCTCCCAAACCAAATTGGTGTCACATGGTACCCCGCCAAACCCAAGATGGTGACATACTGTGCACCATAAGAACAAGAGGTGCCATATGGTGTCTACCAAACCAAATTGGTGTCACATGGTACCCCGCCAAACCCAAGATGGTGACATACTGTGTAAGCTCAACACAAGATGGTTCAACATGGTATCCCCCAGACCAAGGTGGAGCCACATGGTGTCCCTACAAACCCAAGATAAGGATATATTTTACACCACCACCACAAGCTGGTGCCATATGGTTAAGTCACATGGTGCCCCGCCAAATGTTAGATGGTGACATAATGTGCAGGATGTGGCATATGGTGCTCCATAAAAGGAATGTTAACGCCCAGTTGCCAATTTATTCATACATTTTCAGTAAGAACAACAAAGAGGGCACAAATGTGTAAATAAACTGACTACTGAGTGTTACCCTTCTCTTAGTCAACAGGGCACTTCCCTATATACCCTGATACTGTCCAATCAGTGCTGACACTGTCATACTAGGAAAATACCCTATCCTTAAAAGAAATGGTAACGCCCAGCTGCCAATTTATTCATACATTTCCAATAAGAATAAAAAAAAGAGAGTGCACAAATGTGTAAGTAAACTGAGTAAACTGACAACTGGGTGTTACCAGCTCCTAGTCAATAGGGCGTATCCCTGCACACCCCATTACTGTCCAATCAGTTCTGACAATGTCTTACTGGAGAAACACCCTATCCATAAGACAAATGTTAACGCCTAGTTGTCAACTAATTAACATATTTTTGGCAAGAATAACAAAGGGGTGGGGTAAATATACTGACAGCGTCAACTGGGCACTTCCCTATATACTCTGATACTGTCCAATCAGTGCTAAGACTTGGGATCCACCCTATCCATAAGAGGAAATAGTAACACCCAGTTGTCAATATATTAGTTAACTTTCAGGAAGCATAACAGAGGAATGGCACAAATGTAAAAGTAAACTGACAACTGGGTGTTACCCATCCTCCAGTGAACAGGGCACTTTCCTACATACTCTGATACTGTCCAATCAGTGCTGACACTGTAGGGAATAGGGACACACCCTATCCATATATGGAATGGTAACACCCAGTTGTCAATTTGATCAGACATTTCCAAGAAGAATAACAGAGTAATAGCAAAAGGCAGAAGAATTTCTTGGAAAATTCAAGCATCCCCTAGAGTACTCAGGTTTTTGTGTTGCAATGATTAGTTGCAGCAGGGTGATAGGGCACAACAGGGGGGGTAGAGGAGCTGACAGCCCCTAATAGGAAGGGCTATGTCCTAAATAGGTATATATATATAGGTAACTGAATCTCTATATATATAGCTAAAATGCAAATGTATACAATTACCAAAAATACCGCCATAGCCCATATATAGCGGTAGTACAGTTGTAGCCGCCTTGGTCTTAACTAATTTCCTTCTGCTTGTCTGAGACAAGGACTGAGCTATTCCCTAAACGCCCCCCCCCCCCCCATTCAATCTGTAGCTTCACTCCCAGCGCCCATGCTGAGACCTACATAGTACAACACAAGCGGCACAATTAATCCCCACTGTGCAGAGATTGCAGTGTTGTTGTCTGCGGCACAGTGGGGGAAATAACTTACCGCCAGAATCCAGGTAAAGAGGGATGAGGGAGAATTTTCACTTGCAATCAATGGAGAATAGTGACAATTTATGATTCTCTCCCGAGCCGCGCCACACAACAACAAAAAAGGTACAAAAAATCCCATAAAAAACACATAGGATCTAATAGGGGGAGAGAAGTCAGTGGGTCATCGGTGGTAGAAAATTATTCTTGACCTCCTCTACGTCCATCTCCGGCTAGTCGCCACCACCACCATGACCAAGAACAAATATGGTAAATTTAAAGGGATCTAAGTTCCGTACTTCCTGGTTGAGCAGTTGCTCAGTACTACATTTCCTGTAGGCTGGAGGGGCTGGTCAGATTTAGTGACATCACTCAGGGGGCGGGGCTAGTGCTGTCTATGGAAGGGAGGAGCTAGGGACAATACACATTGTGTACTTCTTCTATTTTTAACTTTTTGTCAGTTACTATATCAGTGATCGTTTTATTTAAATACAAGTTTCTGATACCGGAGTACCCCTCTAAGGAGGCTTCTTGTTGCCCTGTGGGTTAAATATAGGTATTTTACCCGTATTTAGCCTCATGTTTTCTGCTATAAATTGAATTTGAAGAAATGTGTTAAAGGGGGTCTCTACTTCCCAACTTATTAGAAATGTCTAATAGAAATGCTCTGAACCTGCTGTAATCTGTGCAGAAAACTTGGCAGTAAGTGTTCAATTTCCCTGCAGCACCATCACAGGAGGAATTAAAGGGGCACTCTGAAAAATAAAATTTAAAACATAAATAAATATATATATATATATATATATGTATGAAATGAACTGGTGTCAGATAGTTATATAGATCTGTAATTTACTTTTATTTAAAAATCTCCAGTCTTCCAGTACTTATCAGCTACTGTATGTCCTGCAGGAAGTGATGTATTCTTTCCAGTCTGACACAGTGCTCTGTGCTGCCACCTCTGTCCATGTCAGGAACTGTCCAGAGCAGCAGCAAATCCTTATAGAAAACCTCTCCTGTTTGGACAGTTCCTGACATGGACAGAGGTGGCAGCAGAGAGCACCGTGTCAGACTGGAAAGAATACACCACTTCATGCAGGACATACAGTAGCTGATAAGTACTGGAAGACTTGAGAGAACGCACTTCTATATATTTTGTCCACTCTTTTACGTCTTTCTGTAACCACTCTGAGTTGGTTCTATTTCTGACTGCAGGTTCCATTGCTGGTAGTTCTGTGTGATTAGGGACCTCGGCAGCCGAGCAGATGAGAGATATATATTAGGGGGGTGGGGTAATGGGCGTCTTCATACACTGGCTGTCTGCGGTAAATGACCCTGGACTCGGCAGAGTGACACATCCAATATAGTCATTACCCTCTAAGTATACGCCGATCCGGGTGGCTTATAGCAGGTTGGAGGCAGTCGGCACCGGCTCTCAACCCTCACACTATGAACTCCTCATTATCTTACCCAACACTTTCCTCCCTGGCTCCTTGTCACATGGAGAATGATATGAGATATACTGGAAGGGTGGGGGGCGCCAGAGCCATAAACACTCAATAACATAGGCTAGCGTAGGGTTAACCCAAAACACCACAAACCTTAGAGATCCCTATATAAGTCAATGGCGCTCATCAGTATTCATAGGGACCGGTAGGTAATAGCAGGCATCAGCCATGATGTTATTAAGACTTTGTATAGAAGTAGTATAGGGGTGCTGTATGGCAGTATTATTGCTGTGGTGTATAGAAGTATTATAGGGGCACTGTATGGAAGTATTATTGCTGTAGTGTATAGAAGTATTATAGGGGCACTATATGGAAGTATTATTTCTGAGGTGTATAGAAGTATTATAGGGGCGCTGTATGGAATTATTATTGCTGTGGTGTATAGAAGTATTATAGGGGCACTGTATGGCAGTATTATTGCTGTGGTGTTTAGAAGTATTATAGGGGCACTGTATGGAAGTATTATAGGGGCACTGTATGGCAGTATTATTGCTGTGGTGTATAGAAGTATTATAGGGGCACTGTATGGCAGTATTATTGCTGTGGTGTATAGAAGTATTATAGGGGCACTGTATGGCAGTATTATTGCTGTGGTGTATAGAAGTATTATAGGGGCACTGTATGGAAGTATTATAGGGGCACTGTATAAAAAGTATTATTGCTGTGGTGTATAGAAGTATCATAGGGGCACTGTATGAAAGTATTATTGCTGTGGTGTATAGAAGTATCATAGGGGCACTGTATGAAAGTATTATTGCTGTGGTGTATAGAAGTATTATAGGGGCACTGTATGGAAGTATTATAGGGGCACTGTATGAAAGTATTATTGCTGTGGTGTATAGAAGTATTATAGGGGCGCTGTATGGAAGTATTATTGCTGTAGTGTATAGAAGTATTATAGGGGCGCTGTATGGAAGTATTATTGCTGTGGTGTATAGAAGTATTATAGGGGCACTGTATGGAAGTATTATTGCTGTGGTGTATAGAAGTATTATAGGGGCACTGTATGGAAGTATTATTGCTGTGGTGTATAGAAGTATTATAGGGGCGCTGTATGGAAGTATTATTGCTGTGGTGTACGTAAGTACAATTGGACAATGTATGAAAGTATTATTTAGGGACAGTGTAGGAGTATTTTTGGATACTATATGGAAGTATTATTTAGGCATTATATAGCAGCATTATGGGGATGCTATATAGGAGTATTATTTAGGCATTTTATAGATGTGTTATGGGGACGATGTATAAGAAATAGTATTTTAGACATTATATAGAAGTATTATGAGTACACTGTATAGGAGTAACATGTAGGAATCATATAGATGTATTATGACTACACTGTATAGGAGTAGTATTTAAGCATCAAATAGAAGTATTATAGGTACACTGTATAGCAGTATTATTATTCAGGTATTATATAGATGTGTTATGGTGGTGATGTATAGGAGTATTATTTAGGCATTGTATAGAAGTATTATGAGTACACTGTATAGGAGTAATATGTAGGAATTATATGGAAGTATTATGAGTACACTGTATAGGAGTAATATGTAGGAATTATATGGAAGTATTATGAGTACATTGTATAGGAGTAGTATTTAGGCATTGTATAGAAGTATTATGAGTACTATGTATAGGAGTATTATTTAGGCATCATATAGAAGTATTATGAGAACACTGTATAGGAGTAGTATTTAGGCATAAAATAGAAGTATTATGAGTACCATGTATAGGAGTATTATTTAGGCATCATATAGAAGTATTATGAGTACAATGTATAGGAGTATTATTTAGGCATCATATAGAAGTATTATGGGTACATTGTATAGGAGTATTATTTAGGCATCATATTGAAGTATTATGAGTACACTGTATAGGAGTATTATTTAGGCATCATATAGAAGTATTATGAGTACAATGTATAGGAGTATTATTTAGGCATCATATAGAAGTATTATGGGTACATTGTATAGGAGTATTATTTAGGCATCATATTGAAGTATTATGAGTACACTGTATAGAAGTATTATTTAGGCATTTTACAGAAGTATTATTTGGACACTGTATGGCATAATTATTTAGGCACTGTATAAAAGTGTTATTGAACATTGTATGACAGTATTACAGTAAGTAGGCATGATATAGAATATAATATCATTAGGACACTGGTCGACCATTTTTTTTGTGTACGCGAAAAAAGCGAATGCGTTTTTGATCCTTTTTTATGATGGAAGTAAATGGAAAAACTGTTTAAAACGGATGCACACTAAGGCATCATTTTTTTCATCTGTTTTTCCTCCTTTTGTTTGAATAAAACGTAAAAAAAAAACAATTGCAAAAATGCAGTGTGAACCCAGCCTTACCCTCTCCGAATTGGTCAGTGGATATAGTGACACCTGGAGGCCAAGTGTAAAGATGAAATAAAAAAAATTAAAAAAAAATGATATTCTTCACAAATTTCCACATAGTGATGGGATCTATCTGATTTTATTCCTAACTATTTAAAAAGTAAAATCAAACGATTGAAAAGCGGCGCTTGCGGCTGGGTGAGACTTGGCCTGTGTCCTCCTATAACAGCATGGAGCAGCAAGGCTTTCCTCGGTGCAGAATAGATAAATCTTTCGGCTCATCTGCTCGGCAAGCTGTTACCGGGCAGCTTCTTGGTTTTTTTTTTACAATTCAGAGCAGTCTGCGTCTCCCATCCCTCGTATGGTAATTCACAGGACTCCGTCAGACTTTTATAACACCTAGATGGAGACATTGCTGAAGTCTGTATATTTCCATAGTAATGCCGCACCACGCATAAAAGAGGAGACTGTAACGACAAATATAAATCCACAGATCTGATGATTGCTTGTTTACCCGAAGCAAAGTGGAATGGAGTTTTCTTTGCAGTTAATTTTTGGAGTTTTATATTGTTAGAAGCGACAATAACTCACGGCAGCAAATGTCTATACAACGGCCCCGAGTCCGATAACGGAGCTAATGAGACAAGTACAAGGGACACTCACTTACTGCCACTATTACTCCTATTATTTACTACATTACTATTCTTTCTATAGGTGTAATAGTAGTATCAGTCATTCTTGTACTATTGTTGTTATCTTGTTATTTTTTTTATTATTATTATTATTATTATATCTTATTGAAATGTATTAATTATTATTATTATTATTATTATTATTAGATTGTTATTGTTATTAGTATATCTTCTTATAATGTATATTATTATTATTATTTATATTATCTATTATATATTATTATTGTTTATTATGATGAACTCAGGGGTTATCCAGCGCTACAAAAACATGGCCACTTTCCCCCTACTGTTGTCTCCAGTTTGGGTGCAGGTTTTGAAACTCAGTTCCATTGAAGTAAATGGAGCTTAATTACAAACTGCACCTGAACTGGAGAAAACAGTAGGGGGGAAAGTGGCCATGTTTTTGTAGCGCTGGATAACCCCTTTAATAATATTAAGGCTATGTTCACACTACATATAAGTACGGCCATTGTTGCCATCGGCAACAACGGCCGTACTTTATGCGCCTGTAAACACTGCCTATTGATCTATGGGATCCCGGCCGGAGCATATACGCATCGTATACGCTCCGGCCAGGATCCTGACAGTTCCTGACATGGACAGAGGTGGCAGCAGAGATCACTGTCTCAGACTTGGAAGAATAAACCACTTCCTGCGGGACATACAGCAGCTGATAAGTGCTGGAAGACTGGAGATTTTAAATAGAAGTAAATTACAAATCGGTATAACTTTCTGACACCAGTTGATTTGAAAGAAAATGTTTTTCACTGGAGTACCCCTTTAATATACCCATTATTATTATTATTATTATTATTATTATTATTTTTAAGTTTTGTTGTTATTCTTGTTATTTTACTCATATTTCTCCACCTGGTAGGTCTTGCTATTTAAAGGAACAGTACTCCTATAAATGAATGACTTGCCCACAGCTGTAGGATTTAATGAGGTCCTCAAATTCAATCTTTTAAAAATCTGGCAGAGAATTCAAGAGAGAATTTAATACTGATCCCTTCAATTGTCAGGCAGGGCGGGGCTTACCTGCAGGGGGTGTGGCTCACGGAGCAATGGGGGTGGACCTCCGGCTCCATTAAAGGGCTTATCTACCAAAAACAGCACCACCCCTTTCCTCAGGTTAAGTACTGTATTACATTCCAGCTCCTTTAGCTTCAGTGGAACTCAGCTGCAATATCACACCCAGACTAAGGACAGGAGAGGCACTGGAAGAAGGCAGCCATGTTCTTCTAAGTCTGGATAACCCCTTTAAGTGTTTAATTTCCCAACTGTGCCCCCGCAGGAAAAATCGAGTATTACACAACGCTAATAATCGTTCGCCGTAATAAGGCCGACTATAGGTTACCAGAGGGCAGCCCATGAGCCTTAAAGTGTCACTGTCACTTTTTTGCAGAAATCAATAGTCCAGGCGATTATAAGAAACTTTGCAGTTGGGTTTATTAGACAAATCTGCCATTATCTGCATTCAAAAAGACTTTCCCTAGGTCCCCCCCCCCTCCTCTCTCTCATTCACTGCTCATTATCAGGAAATCTCGACTCTTTTACATCAGTCGGGCTCTGTGTAACCTATGGAAAGGGGAGGAGGGAGCAGCAGAGAACAAGCAGAGCTGGTATTCAGAGGTCAGAGAGGTCAGTGCTGACGTCAGAGGAGATAGCCCGGTGATGTAGCTGTAAATGAACTCTTTGTTGTCCTGTTTTGGTGCCTCATCACCCTCTTCCCCTCCCCTCTCCATAAGAGAACCATGAAGACCATGAAGGGGGGAGAGCTTCAAACTGCTTTTTCATGATAAAAATGCTTTTTTTTCGGCTAATAAACCTAATTACAAAGCTTTTTAAAATGGACTATTGATTTCTGTAAAAAATAAATAAATAAACGACAGGTACACTTAAGCCCCTATTCCACGGGTCGTTTAAAGGAGCAATATCGTTCGTATTCGGCCGATATCGGCCGCTACGAACGATATTCGTCCCGTGGAATAGAGTGCAACGATCAGCCGACATCGTTCATGTCGGCTGATCGTTGCAGTCGCTTGTTTTTCAACATGTTGAAAAACAAGCGACTGATATAGCAGCGATCTGCTGCCGTCGCTCCGTTGAATAGGAGCATCGGCAGCAGATGCTGCTATATCCTATGGGCTGCCCGGACGATCAGCAATCCCCCGGGCAGCCCCCCCGCAGCTCCCCGCCGCCCCCTCCCGCACTCACCCGCTCGCTGCAGCCGCGTTGAATAGCGGCGTCAGCGAGCGGGGAACGAGGAGCAAACGACTCCAAACGACTCGTGGAATAGGGGCATTAGGCGACCCTGGACGTACATGTACGTCCAGGGCCGCCTCTATGTGTTCAGAGTGGGGCTGCGCGGCGGCCACGCTCTGAACCGCCATGGTCCCGGGTGCCGCTCGTAGCCCTGGACTGCGGCTATTAGCGGGCACGGTCCGATCGCCGTGCCCGCTAATAAAGTAATCGGATGCAGCTGTCAAAGTTGACAGCTGCATCCGATTACTTGAAAGCAGCACTTCCATGGTGTCTAGTGGGGTGGTTCCCTCTTCCAGGTCGTTGTCCTGGAGGAGCGATCCAAACATCTCACGCCGTCCGGGGTCTGTGCCAACCTAACCCCAGGGGGGATAACCCTAACCCCAGGGGGGAATAACCCTAACCCCAGGGGGGAATAACCCTAACCCCCAGGGGGAGTGACCCTAACCCCAGGGGGGAATAACCCTAACCCCAGGGGGAATAACCCTAACCCCAGGGGGGATAACCCTAACCCCAGGGGGGAATAACCCTAACCCCAGGGGGGAATAACCCTAACCCCAGGGGGGAATAACCCTAACCCCAGGGGGAATAACCCTAACCCCAGGGGGAATAACACTAACCCCAGGTGGGAATAACCCTAACCCCAGGGGGAATAACCCTAACCCCAGGGGGGAAAAACCCTAACCCCAGGGGGGAATAACTCTAACCCCAGGGGGGAATAACCCTAACCCCAGGGGGGAATAACCCTAACCCCCGGGGGGCTTCTAGTATAAGGGTAAATTCACATGGGCGGATCCGCAGCTAACCCGCAGCTAATACGCACTAAACCTAATGGAATCATTATCACAGCTGAATCTTGTGCGGGAATACTCGCAGCTTGAAACTCCTGCGGATTCGCCCGTGTAAATTTACCCTAATCGCCCAAACTATTAATTAATCACATTCCTGATCTCGCACGGTAAACGTCCTAAGCGCAAAAAAAATCCCAAAGTGCAAAATTGCGCATTTTTGGTCGCACCAAATCCAGAAAAATTGTAATAAAAAGCGATCAAAAAGTCGCATATGCGCAATCAAGGTACCGATAGAAAGAACACATCATAGCGCAAAAAAATGACACCTCACACAGCCCCATAGACCAAAGTATAAAAGCGCTATAAGCCTGGGAATGGAGCGATTTTAAGGAACATATATTTGTTAACAATGGTTTGAAATTTTTACAGGCCATCAGATAATATAAAAGTTATATGTTACATATCGTTGTAATCGTAACGACTTGAGGAACATGCATAACAAGTCAGTTTTACCCCAGGGCGAATGGCGTAAAAACGTTTTTGTTTTTTTTTTTCAATTTCACCACACATTGAATTTTTTTCTGGTTTCGCAGTATACTTTATGCAAAAATTCAGCCTGTCATTGCAAAGTACAATTAGTGGCGCAAAAAATAAGGGTTCATGTGGGTCTCTAGGTGGAAAAATGCAAGTGCTATGGCCTTTTAAGCACAAGGAGGAAAAAACGAAAACGCTAAAATTTAAATTGTCCGGGTCCTCTAAGGGTTAAAAAAAAACATAGTTCCCTTCCTCCAGAAACAGCACCTCTCCTGTCCTCAATTTGGGTGTGGAATACTGCAGCTCACTTCCATTGAAGTAAATGGAGCCAAACTGTAATACCACCCACAAGGACAGGGGCGGCGCTATTTTTGCAAGAAAGTAGCTGTATTCACCATAAATTCTACCCTTATCCCTTAGCCCAAGAGCTTACAATTAAAATGCAGTTGCCCTAGCATTGTTTCCCATCTGAATGTATCACTTCCCAGCTTACCGCACAGAGGCCATGTAATACATATACACCAGGGTCAGGTTAGGCACCCCAGGACCGGCGTCTGATTCTCCGCTGCGGGGAATAAAAGAGCAAGTGTCAACATTAAAGTCTTCGATGTTAATTACAGACAGAAACTTCCAGCAGACGACACACTGGAGCTCCGATCTAATCCGTCTCATTTGTCACACACCCTGAAGTGGAGGTTGGAGTAATTGTCGTGTTGTCTGCCGGCAGCGTGATCCCGCCACCCTGTAGTTAACAACTGCTGTTCCCGGCCATATGGAAGTCAGCGTGCCAAGTATCTGGAGGATTTACAAATGACTTTGGGACGTGTGGCGCTGGCTCCCAGCGATGTGGATTTACTAAACAAGGGGGGGTTGTTACTCTATGGATATAGAAACGGCCAAGTCAGCGATTAAAGGGAAACCCCGGAGATTTTTTATTATTTTTTTGCAAATCAGAAAGTTATACAGATTTGTAATTTACTTCTATTTCAAAATCTCCAGTCTTCCAGTACTTATCAGCTACTGTATGTCCTGCAGGAAGTGGTGTATTCTTTCCAGTCTGACACAGTGTTCTCTGCTGCCACCTCTGTCCAGGTCAGGAACTGTCCAGAGCAGGAGAGGTTTTCTATGGGGATTTGCTGCTGCTCTGGACAGTTCCTGACATGGACAGAGGTGGCAGCAGAGAGCACTGTGTCAGACTGGAAAGAATACACCACTTCCTGCAGGACATACAGCAGCTGATAAGTACTGGAAGATTGGAAAATGGAAGTGATTTACAAATCTGTATAACTTTCTGACACCAGTTAATTTAGAAAAAAATTATACAATCTTCAGAGTACCCCCTTTAACTCACAGCTTGAGTGTTGTGTTATAGTGGTGGTACTAGGATCCTCCGGTGGGCCCCTGCTGTGCACTGGCCATATACACATTATGGCTGAATGCACATTGATTGTCAGAGGGGAGAAGGAAATAAGCCACTGCCTGTCACCTGTAGTGACAGCTTGTCTTCCCAAGAAGAAAACAGTGGGGCATTGAAATAAACTTCCTTTCCCATCCTTTTTTTGCCTGATATTGTCTGCTGGGGAGAGAATAAACTTCTATAACTTTGTAATAATAATATTTTTGGGTGAAACAGCTTCTATGCTGCCACCAATGGCTGTGTCAGGAACTGCATGGCCACTTAAGCCCTGATCCTGGTACAGATATACAGCACTAGCCATGCTGAGCCTCCTCTGATACAATATAATACATGTTAGTACGTTACCATTAGAATAGACATTACACTGGAGATGCTGTCTGCGTCACTAGTGTGGCAGCCTCCCCTGATGTCTATAAAATATGTTACCTTTAGAATAGACATTACACGTGGGGAAGCTGTCTATGTCACTAGTGCTGCAGCCTCCCCTGATGTCTATATAATACATGTTACCATTAGAATAGACATTACACTTGGAGAAGCTGTCTGTGTCACTAGTGCTGCAGCCTCCCCAGATGTCTATATAATACATGTTACCATTAGAATAGACATTACATTTGGGGAAGCTGTCTGTGTCACTAGTTCTGAAGCCTCCCCTGATGTCTATATAATACATGTTACCATTAGAATAGACATTACACTGGGGGAAGCTGTCAGTGTCACTAGTGCTGTAGCCTCCCCTGATGCCTCTATAACACATGTTACCATTAAAATAAACATTATGCTTGGGGAAGCTGTCTGTGTCAGTATAGCTGCAGCCACATAACAGTGTATCAGAACAGGAATAGAGTATGAATAACTGCTCAAATTGCTACATGGTGCCATGCCTACAGTGCTACTCACACAGACAGCTTCCCCAAGCATAATATCTATTGTAATACTAACATTTATTATATGGATATCAGGGGGGGCTGCAGAACTAGTAACACAGATTTCTTCCCCATGTGTAATGTATATTCTAATGGTAACATGTATTATATAGACATCAGGGGAGTTTGCAGCACTAGTGACACAGGCAGCTCCCCCATGTGTAATGTCTATTCTTTTAGTAATATGTATTATATAGACATCGGGGAGGCTGCAACGCTAGTGACACAGACAGCTTCCCCATGTGTAATGTTTATTTTAATGGTAATATAAATTATATGGACATGAGGAGAGGCTGCAGCTCTAGTGACACAGACAGCTTCCCCATGTGTAATGTCTATTCTAATGGTAACATGTATTATATAGACATCAGTGAAAGCTGCAGCACTAGTGACACAGGCAGCTTCCCCATGTGTAATGTCTATTCTTTTAGTAATATGTATTATTTAGACATCAGGGGAGGCTGCAACGCTAGTGACACAGACAGCTTTCCCATGTGTAATGTTTATTTTAATGGTAATACAAATTATATAGACATAAGGAGAGGCTGCAGCTCTAGTGACACAGACAGCTTCCCCATGTGTAATGTCTATTCTAATGGTAACATATATTATCTAGACATTAGAGGAGACTGCAGCACTAGTGACACAGACAGCTTCCCCCAGTGTAATGTCTATTCTAATAAAAAATCTCTGGAATACCCCTTTAAGACCACACTAATACAAAAAAAAATTAAACCTAAAAACAATATGATGGAAACTCCCTTTAAATTCCTATCGAACAGTAAGACAAGGTGACACGACTAGAGTGCTTGGCTAGAAGATAGTATATTCTAAGGCTAGGGAACCTTGGCTCTCCAGTTGTTGCAAAACTACAACTCCCATCATGCCTGGACAGCCAAAGGCTGTCCAGGCATGATGGGAGTTGTAGTTTTGCAACAACTGGAGAGCCAAGGTTCCCCAGCCCTGTTCTATAGAGTCAGGATACTTAGAGTTAGAAATGATTTTCCCCTTTAAGAGTCTCTAACTATCTGTAAGCGATTCCTTTAAGGACTCGGTGCAGCACAATGACTATTTTCTCCCCGTTGTCTGGCCAGACATCCCATCATTTCTGCATATCTCCGCTCTCCTTATCAGTTTCCTCCTTCTTTAGGAAATTTTCAGTACATAATGTGAGCGATATGAAAGGCAGCGATAAAAATGAAACGTTTCTATCTGTCTGGCAGTGACATTTAGAGCGGCACATCTCCCTCTTATGGTTTATGATGCCAGCCGAGGTTCTGAGAATAGATACTGCCTCTTATTTTATGTCGGCCATCCATAAAATTATATTTATCTGCTCCTAATACGGCAGGAGAAGGTGAATCTCTTCTCGGCAAAGCCCGGGCGACTGCAAGGTTTAACACTTGAAAAGTTTTATTTGTGATGGGTGCATAAAGAACACAGAATGAAAAGTGCATGAAATTCACACCGCCTTGTAAATTCACCCCCGCCATACGTGACCCCGCCAGGAGCCTGTTCACTTAAAGGGGAACGCCGTTTTGAACACTAGGGGGGAGATTTATCAAACTGGTGTAAAGTAGACTTGGCTCAGTTGCCCCTAGCAACCAATCAGATTCTACCTTTCATTTTCCAAAGAGTCTGTGAGGAATGAAAGGTGGAATCTGATTGGTTGCTAGGGGCAACTGAGCCTGTTTCACTTTACACCATGTTTGATAAATCTCCCCCGGCCTAGATGTTGGGTTTGAACATGTCCAATCCTTTTGTTCTCAGGGTTGGAAAGTCACTTATTTATTTTAGAGAAAACTACCTGGATCCTCTCATATCTGTGTATGATCACCTTTGTGCCCCCCCCCCCTCCTGCTGTGCCCCCACGTGTGGCCCAATGACATGGCACAACAAGGCCCCCACTGTAACATAGCCCCCTTTGTGTCCCTACACAGTAATATGGTCTCTTTTTTCTGCCCATATACACTTACTTGACCCCTTCAATTGCCCCCTTTCAGCTCCCACACTATAAAGGTGCCCTGCTGTGCCCCCCACAATGTATCGTGGCCCTCTTTGTGCCTCCGCACTGTAACACCACGTTCTTTGAACCCCTTTAAAACAATATTGACCCTTTTGTGGCCCCCCACACAGTAACATGGTTTCCTTTGTGCCCCTACACTATAACATGGCCTCCTCTGTGCCCCCACACTATATTGAGGACCCTCTGTGCCCCCACACTATAACATGGCCCCCTCTGTGCTCCCACACTATAACATGGCCCCTCTGTGCCCCCACACTATAACATGGCTCCTCTGTGCCCCCACACTATAGCATGGCCCCCTCTGTGCCCCCACACTATAACATGGCCTGCTCCGCCCCCCCCCCCTACTATAACATGGCCTCCTCTGTGCCCCCACACTATATTGAGGACCCTCTGTGCCCCCACACTATAGCATGGCACCCTCTGTGCCCCCATACAATAACATGGCTCCTCTGTGCCCCCACACTATAGCATGGCCTGCTCCGCCCCCCCCTACTATAACATGGCCCCCTTTGTGCCCCCACACTACATCATGGCCCCCTCTGTGCCCCCACACTATAACATGGCCCCCCTGTGCCCCACACTATAACATGGCTCCTCTGTGCCCCCGCACTATAACATGGCCCCTCTGTTCCCCCACACTGTAACATGACCCCTCTGTGCCCCCACACTATAACACGACCCCCTCTGTGCCCCCATACAATAACATGACTCACTTTATTTCCCTACATTGTACCAATTCCCCCTTTGCGTCCCTGCACAGTGATGGGACCCCCTTTGTGCCCCCGAATATCAGTAAGCCCCTCTTTCCCTATGAATAATGCCCTCCTTGCATAAAAAAACCCTCACTTCTCCCCATTCCCACCCTTAGAACTCTATCCTATTCCTGTTACCCGCCTGTGCTGAGAAGACAGTGTCACATGTAGGTCTCAGAGTAAGTGACAGGGCGGGGAGTCAGCAGTTCCCTGCTCTGCTATGGTGTTCAACTGGATCATCAGATCTTATTAATAGCCGCAGTTAACGCAGCAGTTAGCAGCAGCTGCGTGATCTGCTATATATATATATATATATATATATATATATATATATATATAATTTTATATTGTCTCACAATTAATGGGTAGCTTGTCATATCTCTGTGACAGTAACACCAGAGGATAATGCAGTCTATATGGGCAGTATACACCTTCCTATTCCTCCAGAATACAGTAAGACCTTCCTCCGCTGATGCCCTTAATCTTTCAAGCACCATTTGATCGGACGTCAAGATGTTTCATCGGAGACTTTTAGTGTTTGTTCCATAAAAGCTGCAGTGAGTGGGGGGGATTATATCCATCAGGGAGTCATTATGGCGGGAGGCGCTGCAGCACAGCGCTGCTTACAGGCTATTATTGGATTATAAACATGACAGCTAATGGCGGCTTCTCTGTGACGACGGCGTTCAATGGTGTAATCAAGGCGAAATATACTCCGAAGTAGGAAAGTCAGTTTTATGTATGTCTGGAAAGACGGAAACACAAATAAGTGGGCGGTCGTGGTCTGGGCGTATTTAAGGAGGTGAGGCTAGATACTAATTCTAAGAGGAGATCGTTCCACCTTAAGAGTGGGTAATATACATTATGCTGTATTTGTGCTGCTGAAACAATATAGTGAAGGTCAGATGAGGTAAGAGCAATGCTCCACGGGAAAATATATGCAAGTTCTTCTGCAAAAGGAAGAAAACTGTCTCTCTAGTGCTACCTATAGGTAGATACCCTGTAGGTCAATGTACAGTGTCCTGGAAACCATGTGGCACTGCTGGGTTTTTAGTCATGTCAGCTGTTACTGAGGTATATTTTGTTGGGATTTCTAATGCTTCCCTGTGACAGTTGTAGTATTGCTTTTTGACCACAAGATGTCACTAACAAGTATTTTCCTTCTATAACAGCCAGCACATTATAGGTCAGAAGGCCAGAGACAGCCACTGACCTCTCTCTCGGCCTATCAGGCTCCTTATAGAAAGTTCCAAGCTGTTCTCGACCAATGGGAAACTAGCCCAGCTTAAGCCTATAAGAAGCTGGTGGTGCCAGTCTTGAGGAGTTAAGTTGTTCCTGGTTAGTCTACAATACTGTTGTTCCAGAAAGAGGGTTTCTTCCAGGGCCTGGTCCCTGTAGCCAGGTGCCCAAGAGAATAAAAGGCTGTTTCCCTAAAACACTAAACCAGAACCTGTTGCACTGTAGTTGCACTGTACTGTTCCTTTAATAAATCTGCAGGTAAAGTTTATTCAACTGGTTAAGAACTCTGGACTCTGTGGTCGCTATATTGCACCTATCCACTACAGGGTACACCTTTTAACGTATGTTGGGACCTGGGGGGCATACACCAATCTGAACCCCATGACAAGAGTCGCAGAGGAGAGTTACCACCTTGTCACTATAGAGCAGGCTAGTGAAACAGTTTTGCTGGTAGTAACTAGGCAAATCTATCCTGTGTGAACACACTCCTATAGGCCTGCATCCCTTTGAGTTACATTAGAGAGTTGCTTCCTTCGCTCTTTGATCATGAACGTCCTTATGTCCCGTACACACGACTTATAAAAGTCTGAGCAGTGAAGTTGGGCACGTCTTGTGCTGTTCTGAAGGCGACGAGGCGTCCTCTGGTGAATACTCCAGACCTTCATTGTCATTCATAAGCCATTACGGAATATTTTCCGATGTCACTTACTCTGTTATAGCAGATTCTATTATAGATTTGACTGGGATATCTGTGTCTATCATTCATTATGGTTTAACTGTCTGAACGTGCGATGACGGACAGCTCCGCGTCCTACTTGTATTTTCTGCCTTGTGTTAATATAATGTACTCAATGTCATTATAGAACACTTATTATAATGGCGTATTTAAAAAAAAAAAATTATGATTGCTAGTTTTTTGCAGGGGCTGTACTTACTCATAGTCACTCAGGAAGGAGACCTCTAGTGGACGCTTGGTGTAATTGCAGCTATTTTTTTTTAGACATGAACACTAAAACATTCCATCAATGTCTGACCAGGTTCCTAATTGCTGGTAGCTTCTGGCAGTTTCACCTGGTACGTCAGCTTAATGCTATACTAGCTCCACTATGGCAGGAGGCATACAGTGTCATGGGTGGTACGTAAAGCAGTAATGTGGGCACCATTGGCGGATTAACTGTACCATTGGCCCTGTGCTGTTCACAGAACTTGCCTCCCCCCATGCCATATCTATAGTTCAACTTAGGCTCTGCATTTTTTATAACACCTCCTACCCACCTATATAAAAGCTCCCCATCCATAGTGCCCAAAATGGTAATACTGTCCCCTGTAATGTCCCCCATGTAATACATGCAGTATTAGTATTATACTGACCCATAAAGTAGTTACTCCACACAGTATTTACCTAATTATTTGCCCCCACACATAAGGTAATCCCATAACAGTGTCCCATATAGAAGTCAGCCTCCCTCCATAGTGCCCCATATAGAAGTCAGCCCCCCTCCATAGTGCCCCATATAGAAGTCAGCCCCCCTCCATAGTGCCCCATATAGTAGTCAGCCCCCTTAAAGGGGTTATCCAGTGCTACAAAAACATGGCCACTTTTGTCGCTTGTCTACGACTCTTGTCTCTAGTTCAGGTGCGGTTTGCAGTTAAGCTCCATTCACTTCAATGGAACTGAGCAGCAAAACCTCACCCAAGCTGGTGACAAGAGTGGGGCTGTCTCTGGAAGAAAGTGGTCATGTTTTTGTAGCTGGATAACTCCTTTAACAGTGGCCCATATAGTAGTTAGCCTCCACAGTGCTGCATATAGTAGACAGCTCCCTTCAAAAGGGCCCCATATAGTAGTCAGCCCACTTAATAGTGCCCCCTTATAGTAGTCAGCCCCCTCAATAGTGCCCCAAATAGTAGTCAGCCCCCTCAATAGTGCCCCATATAGTAATCAACTCCCTTCAATAGTGCTCCATATAGTAGTCAGCCCCCTAAATAGTGCTCCATATAGTAGTCAGCCCCCTAAATAGTGCCCTATATAGTAGTCAGCCTCCTCAATAGTGTCCCATATAGTTGTCAGCCCCCTCAATAGTGCCCCATATAGTTGTCAGCCCCCCCAATAGTACCCTGTATAGTAGTCAGCCCCTTCCTTTTACAGGAGATCTACCGTATTTTCCAGCGTATTAGATGACCCCTGACTTCTAAGAAGATTTTTCGGGGTTGAAAAGTCGTCTTATACGCCGAAAAATATGGTATACTGTCTACTGTATAGGTTGGAACAGAAACTGAAGAAACTGCATCTTATTATCATTAGAGAGCAGGTGAAATAATGACTGTACTGCTGAAGGCCAAGATACGGCAGTATGGCAATACTATATATTACTGCATATACACAGATAAAGGTATACAGCCCCTCTGCTACTCTGTTTTTCAGTAAAGAGGCCATACTTCACCTTTTTGAGACTGTGTAGGTCTTTTGGAAATTGTTTAATCAATAAGGGTGTTATCTAGTCATAGAAAAAGCATGGTTATGTTTTGCTTGTTTTTTTGCTAAAACAGCGCCACCCCTGTCCTCAGGTTGTGAGTGGTATTACAATTCCATTCACTTTAATGTAACTGTGCTGCAAAATCACATCCAAACTGAGGACAGAAGAGGTACCGTTTCTGGAAGAAAGAGGCCATGTTTTTCTGAGCCTGGATAACTTCTTTCATTCCCAGTCACCACAGCTGCTACAAAGAGTACAGCCTAAGTCGCCTGCACTGAATAGAAGCGCTGAGCCATGTGCTTCTCTCTGCTCGTTCTACACTAGGTTCTAGTTTATTTAGGCTAGCCATGCATGATGGGAGTTGTAGTTTTGCAACCTCTAGAGAGCTTCATGTTTGAGGAGGACCATTATGTGAATGTCTGCACACTGCCCCCTACAGATGAGAATATGGAACAGACAGGAGAATTTTTACACCTGATTGCAGTTGCCCTTTAAAGAGGGAAAATAAATTGTTCTCGCCCCCTGCTGCCCGCCGGACAATTTCACAGCGTCTGATATCTAATAACATATAGAAGTGATTCTCTTTGAGCAGCCTGAGCCTTGACCACAATCATTTCATTCCTGTCCTACCCTCTGGTCCCTGCGCCTCTTCCCCGTCAGGTCTGGAAATTTCTTGTAGAATTTGATCAATCTTTTTCTGTATGAGCTGAAACTGAAGCCATGATGCTTTGTTTACAGGGTCATTGGTGGATCCTGCAATTTTCCTCATCAGGAAAGGGTCAGAAGAGTCCTACTGATGGGTTAAAAAAATGAAAAAGAGTAAATGAAATGGAAACACAGATAGTAGTGCAGCCCCAAACACAGAAGAATGAGAAAATGAAGCATTAGTAGTGCAGACACCCTGAGGATTACCAAATCCATACACCATGAATGGCCACTATTAGAGCCCACCATCTTGTAGCATCTTAGATCTCCTTTGGTTTCCAGAACCTCAGAAATTAGTTTTGGCATAGGTCAATAGGGTCAATAAATGTCTATAGGGTTAAGATCTGGGGACTATGAGGAAACAGAAGGAAGGACAACTCAATGTTATGTTTCTCCACAAAGATCTGAATCCATCTGACCAGGCCATGATTATTGAATAAGATTTGGATCCATCTGACCGGGCCATGTTTCTCCACAGAGATCAGGATCCATTCGACCAGGCCATATTTCTCCATATAGATCTGGATCCATCTGACTGGATCCATGTTTCTCCACAGAGATCCAGATCCATCTGACTGGGCCATGTTTCTCTATATGGATCTGGATACATCTGACCAGGCCATGTTTCTTTACAGAGACCTGGATCCATCTGACAAGGCTATGTATCTCCACAGAGATCTGGTTCCATCTGATCAGGCCATGATTATTGAAAAAGATCTGAATCCATCTGACAGAGCCATGCTTCTCCACAGAGATCTGGTTCAATCTGACCAACCATGTTTCTTCACAGAGATCTAGATCCATCTGACCTGGCAATGTTTCTCCACAAAGATTTGGATCCATCTGATCAGGCCATGATTCTCCAATAAGATCTGGATCCATCTGACGTGGCCATGTATCTCCACAGAGATCCACATCCATCTGACCGGGCCATGTTTCTCCACAGAGATCTGGATCCATCTGACCGGGCCATGTTTCTCTATATAGAAGTGGATCCATGTTTTTCCACAGAGATTTGGATCCATCTGATCAGGCCATGTTTCTCCAATAGGATCTGGATCCAACTGACCGGGCCATGTTTCTCCATAGAGATCTGGATCCATCTGACCGGGCCATGTTTCTCTATATAGAAGTGGATCCATGTTTTTCCACAGAGATTTGGATCCATCTGATCAGGCCATGTTTCTCCAATAGGATCTGGATCCATCTGACCGGGCCATGTTTCTCCATAGAGATCTGGATCCATCTGACCGGGCCATGTTTCTCTATATAGAAGTGGATCCATGTTTTTTCACAGAGATTTGGATCCATCTGATCAGGCCATGATTCTCCAATAGGATCTGGATCCATCTGACTGGGCCATGTTTCTTTACAGAGATCCAGATCCATATCCATCTTACGGGCCATGTTTCTCCACAGAGATCTGGATCCATTTGACCGGGCCATGTTTCTCTATTTAGATCTGGATCCATCTGACTGGATCTATGTTTCTCCACAGAGATTTAGATCCATCTGATCAGGCCTTAATGCTCCAATAAGATCTGTGTCCATCTGACCAGGCCATGTTTCTTCACAGAGATCCAGTACCATCTGACCGGCCATGTTTCTCCTCAGACATCTGGATCCATCCGACCGGGCCATGTTTCTCTGTATAGATCTGGATCCATCTGACCGGGCCATGTTTCTCTGTATAGATCTGGATCCATCTGACCGGGCCATGTTTCTCTATATAGATCTGGATCCATCTGACCGGGCCATGTTTCTCTATATAGATCTGGATCCATCTGACCGGGCCATGTTTCTCTATATAGATCTGGATCCATCTGACCAGGTAGCCCATAACATACAGCAGCGGTCTGCTGCCGCCGCTCCAGTTCCGCGGAGCGCCGGCAGCAGATCGTTGCTGTTTGAGTCGTTTGTCTTTTAACATGTTTGAAAGACAAAAGACGCAACAGTCAGCTGACATGAACAATGTCGGCCTTCTATTCCACGGGGCGATTATCGTCCGTAACGGCGGAATACGGCCGATAATCGTTCCGTGGAATAGGGTTCTTTCCATCCACAGGATTCCCATTCGCTGGATGTTTTTCTTTGATTTTACCATTCTCGGTATAGTTTTGAGAAAACAAGGTTGGCAGTAAAATCCTGGTCCTGTCTAGTCTTTGCCGAAATGACCAGGCCTCCCTCCAGATCACTGGATTTTCCCATCTGTTGTGACTCCAGTCCACACTTATACTGATCCACAGAAAACTAATCACTGGATTTTATGCTGCACTCCAGGGACATGGGTCTAATAAAGTGTGAATATTCAATGTATACAGATTTATTCATGTGACCTCATCTAAAGCTGGGGTTACATGGTGACTAATGCTGCGTTTACACGAAACGATAATTCGCCCGATCGTACGATTAACAACTTCGAAGTAACGATTTTTCTTTTATAACGATCAGCGTTTAGAAGACGGAACAATATATCGTACAGAAAATTCGTTTTGCGATCGCTTAAGTCTATCTCGCACATAGGAAAAATCAGTGAACGACTGTTTACACGGATCGATCTGCGAATTTTTTGCGAACGACAAACGACGATTTAAGAACATGTTCATAGATTAAAATGAACGATTCCTTGCGTCGTACCGTTACGATTCGTTCGATTCGCAATTTAGCACGTACGATATCGTTCCGTGTAAACGCAGCATTATGCAAACTAATATGGCTGCTTCTCTCTTCCTGCCTAAATCATATAATAGTTGAAGAGGTACTCCGGTGAAAAGTTTTTTCAAAACTCCAGCCAAAGTTCTATAAAAAAAAAACATACATAAAAATACTCCAAAAAGGGGAAAAAATTAAATTTAACGGCTCATAAAATACAGTTCATGTTGGTTTATTTTAGTTGCGCACTTAAAAAAAAATTGTGCGCCACATTTCATGGCGTTTCCATTGAGCACAAAGCGCCCCCCACTGTGTTTCGAGTCCATAATCCACACTGTGTGTAAACTTGACCTAATCTGGCAAACTGGTCAGGTGGGTGGGGCATATTGGGCACTTTCAGTGTATCTCTAACCCTCTGGGGTTGGGCTTAAAGGGATTTTCCATGACTACAAAAACATCACTGCTTTATTTCAAAAACAGCGCCCCTCTTGTCCTCAGGTTGTGTATAGTACTGCAGCTCAGTTTCTGTGAAGTAATGCCACACACAACCTCAGAAAAGGTATGGCGCTGTTTTTTTATAAGAAAACAGCTATTAATGTCATTTAAAAGTTGTATATACTACTAATTCAGAGCCTAAAATGACACATGCTCTATCTTCTCAAAGATTTATCCTCAACAGCTGGGATTTGTAGTCCCACACTACAACCACCTAAAAGTCTGGTCGCCATGACAAGGAACGTGCTTGCCAACGCCGCGCATGCGCCCTGCCCTCTCCGTCTTTCTCAATGGGCGCGCTCTGTCCAATGAGCAGCCGGGAAGTCCTTGCCGCATGCGCAGTAGAGTTCCGCTTTCTTCATTGAATGTGCCGCGGAAGCCCCGCCTCCTTTTTTTTGCTCCCGGCCGTTAGCGTCGAGGCATGCGCAGTCGAGTCTAACCTGTCGGCGCTCTTACAAAATGGCCGCCTGAAGAGGTTTCCCGCCCTCGTCGCGTCGTTGGGTGGTCGCTGCATGTGAGGGGGGGTGGACAGAGACCGGCGTGTGTGTGTTTGCGTGACGTGACGAGGCCTCACTCGTGTCTGTAGGAGGTGAGTGGGGTGATAGAGACCGGGAGGGCTCCTGTCACACATGGTGGCTGTGATGACGTCACTGACCTGATCATTATATTATATTACAGACCTGTATATAACAATTCTCTCATCTCTGCTTCTTCAGCTGTTGCAAAACTACAACTCCCAGTATGCCCTGACAGCCGAAGGCTGTCAGGGCATGCTGGGAGTTGTAGTTTTGCAAAAGGTAGAGAGGCCCACATTATTATACTGTATTGTATTGTGTAATATCGTATATTATCCTAACTTATATTATTTGATATATATATCTTATCTCATTGCTATGTTTTCTACCTATTTTTGCCTCCTTAAAGGGATTTTCCATCAATATACAGACCCTGCGTAGAGAATGAATGGAGCTTCAGCCGCACGTTCTCGCTTCTCCTCCATTCATTGAAGGGACAAGCGACCTCTATTTTTATGGCGTCCCGGGGGGTCAGACCCCCAACCTTTAAAGTTGGGAATAACCCTATAGGCCTTAAAGGGGTATTCATATTTGAGCTTGGTAATATATATATATATATATATATATATATATTCATTCCTGGGCCGTTGTACCCAAGAATGGGAAGGTCGGGGGTCCCAGCGGTCTATGGATAGATAGGTGATAAGTTACCTGTCATAAAGTACGCTGACTCAATCGGTGGGAAACCCATTCGGCCCTTAAAAAGTGGGTATCCATGGATACGACCATGACAGGTCGGTCCTGCGTGTGACCCCCCCCCCATTCTGATCTATGGATATCACACTTTAAAGGGGTACTCCGGAGATTGATATATTTTTCAGAAAGTTATATAGCTTCGTAATTTACTTCTATGTAAAAAAAAAATCCCCAGTCTTCCAGTACTTATCAGGTACCGTATGTCCTGCAGGAAGTGGTGTATTCTTTCCAGTCTGCTGCCACCTCTGTCCATGTCAGGAACTGTCCAGAGCAGCAGCAAATCCCCATAGAAAACCTCTACTGCTCTGGACAGTTCCTGACATGGACAGAGGTGGCAGCGGAGAGCACTGTGTTAGACTGGGAAAGAATACACCACTTCCTGCAGGACTTACAGCAGCTGATAAGTAGTGGAAGACTGGAGATTTTTACATAGAAGTAAATTACAAATCTATGGCGCTTTCTATCACCAGTTGATTTAAAAGAATTGTGGCCCGGCGCTGTAGCGCTTAGCTATATTTTGGAGTCCTGTAGTGAATAGAGTGGCACTGTGTACCCCATTTACGTGTGGGTACGAGGGGGTCAAAGTACCAGTGATTGGACCCCCCGCGATCTCCCTGTTCTATGGGAAGGGGGGATAAGGCTTGATTGATGGACAACCCCTGTATAGGGTCTGAGTATAGGATCAGTCTGTATGTACTGTATATACACCAATGACAGGGTACGTTCCGCTCTCCAGCTGTTGCAAAACTACAATTCCCATCTTTAGCTTTGGGTGTCCAGGCATGATGGGAATTGTAGTTTTGCAACAGCTGGAGGGCAGAACGTACTCAGTCATTGGTGTATATATACAGTACGTGATCTGGGATCTGCGCAGCCCTGTAATACACTGGGATCTCTGCTCCGCTTCTATACACGGCAGCACTTTTTATTTTGTTTCTCCAAAAGTACCTTTGAATGAATTCACATGTTTAAGATTTGTTGCCGAAAATCGTTTCAGAATGGTGAAATTGTAGCTTCTGAATCTGGTACTGATTTTGTTCGAGATTCCAGAATCCACGTATAACGTACCACGTCCTTTCTCTTTTTCAGTGCTGGCAAAATGGCGAAGAGAGTGGCAGACAAGGAGCTGACAGACCGCAACTGGGATCAAGAGGAAGAGTCTGAGGATGTAAGTGAGCCGCCATCTGACCTGCACTCGACTAGATAGTTTTGTTTGGTGGAAGTGCATGACTGTGTGCTTCACTCCCCAGCCAGCAGAACATTCGACTCTTCTGCTACGTAATGTAGAGAATAAAGTGAGTCAGATTTGATTGACAGCTGGGGAGAGACACACTGCTGCACACTCCTCTTATCACTGTGTATTGGGATCACAACAGGTCTCAGGAGTGAGACCTGATGCAGTCAGTAACCCTTAAAGGCGTTATCCAGCGCTACAAAAACATGGCCACTTTTCCCCCTCTCTTGTCTCCAGGTCAGGTGTGGTTTGCAATTAAGCTCCATTTACTTCAATGGAACTGAGTTCCAAACCCGACCCAATCTGGAGACAAGAGAGGGTGAAAAGTGGCCATGTTTTTGTAGCGCTGGATAACCCCTTTAACACCTTTGATGACATATTGAAGAAAAGAAGCGTCTAAGGCCTTATTCACACGTCCCCCAAAGTTTTATGTCATAACAGATCAACCTATTGCCCATGGATTTCTATTGTGCTATTCACACATTCCGCTTTATCATGGAGCCACAATCCGTTCCAAGAAAAAATAGGACATAGATTAGCCAATAGACGTCTTTGGGATCTATGTTTTTTGTGGTCGTGAAAAACGCAGATCAAATCTAAGCGAACTAGTTAAATTTTTAGTTATTTTACCACTACTTTAGTATTTTCGTTTTTTCACGTATCACCAGTACGATTACAAGTAGCGGACCTGGAAGTTCACTAAAGGTGTGAATGATGCCTAACAGCTCCGTAACTAGTAGTCCACCAGGCAGCTTGAAGTATGGATGCCCACAGGATTACCAGCAATCTCCGATTCCAGCATGAGAAAATAGTTCATCAGCATCCAGTTGTTCCAAGCTTTTGTCAGAGTACACAGCAACAGTGTTTCGACTTAGTGACACTGTCCCAACCCCCTCCCCCCCTTTTTTGCATTATGACTTCTTTTCACAGGTGTAATGGGTAAATTTAGCAGTTTTCATACCTTATTTTATATTATACGTCATGGTGCTTGTTCCAATAAAAAGTGATCTTTTATCATGTGCATATTGTGCTACCTGGGGGGGCCTTCACGGATGCAGCGCCAATTAGCCACGCCCACATCACCACAGTAGGCCCCGCCCCTCTGACATCAGGCGGGTGGGGCCTAGACCTTTAGACTGGCCCATTCCAATAGGGGCAGGATGTCAGTGTGGCGGGGGTCTATGGCACTGTTATGGGCGGGGCTAAGTGACACTTTGGTAGAGAATCCCCGCTCAGGTGGCACAATCCACAGATAATAAAAGATCAGTTTTACCTGAAACAAGCACCATGACGTATGATATAAAATAAGGTCTCTTTGGCCTTAAAGGGATTATTCACTGGTAGAAAAACATGGCCACTTTCTTCCAGAGACGGCTCCACTCTTGTCTCCAGTTTGGGTGCAGTTTTTGTAACTCAGTTCCATTGAAGTGAATGGAGCTAAATTTCAAACCACTCCTGAACTGGAGACAATAGTGGTGCTCTCTCTGAAAGAAAGTGGCCCTGTTTTGTAACACTGGATAACCCCGTTAAGGTATGGTTGACCGAGCATTTTGGTCAAAACATTTGGAACTTTTTGTACACAACTGGACGCTGTTGGACTCATGTTCTCTAATGTCCAATGATGTTTAAAAATACTCTACGTGAGAGTAAAGTTTTAGGCCTTAGTCACTCAATCCTTATTCACACATCATCTCTGCTGCCGGAGAGGATCTGTGCTGGGCGGCGAGGGCTACCAATCCTCCTCCGGATCGTGCCACAGATCCCCTAGCTGGAGCCACCCGGCATGGGTCCCCTCCACCCACAGGAGCATATAACACACAGCGCTCCTGTCATCACATCTACTACTCAGCTATTCCCCCATGCAGGCCAGCTACACACGCTCACCAGAAGTGGCCTGGACTACGCTCTTGGGAGAAGAAGGCAACATAGTCCAGGCCACTTGTGGTGAACATGAAGCTGGCCTGCACGGGGGAGGAGGTGAGTACTCTGCAGCGATACACCGTGAATGCGCTGTCTACTCTGTAGTGGTGGCATGGGTTACGACAGCTTTTCTCCTGAACTACAGTAACCCACGCCATCACTACGTAGTAGACAGCTATGGGCTTACAGCATCATTCACTGTGTATGTGTCTATACCGGGCCTTATAAGAAGTTTAGAGCCTGTAACTAAATACCTTTGTCACAGTAGTTTTTACACTTAGACGATGTGACGCCATAATTTCCTCACTTTTGTATAATCTTAGCGCCAGTAACTTTTTATACATCCATTAGATGTATTTTCCTGTATGTCCATCACCCATCTGTTATGTTATCACCCGTCTCATGATCTCTCAGGCAGGAATGTTCTCTGTTGCGAGTCAAGATGTTTTAAAGAACAGAGAAATTAAGAAGGCGAAGAGAAGGAATCCAGGAAGTGAGGTAAGAACGTCAACGTTTATGCAACCTGGAATCGGTATCTCTGTGAAGCGGAACTTTAAGTTTTGTTTGTCTTTTCTTTTCCCTTTTAGTCTGAGGGTAGTGGAGCTTTTAAAGGGTTTAAAGGTTTGTTCTCAACATCTGGAGCAAGTTTTGCTGGATTTGGAAGTGAGACTGCTGCAAAGCCTTTTCCGGGTCTGACCAACGGCAGCCGCACAACATCCTTGTTCGCCGCAAAGCCTGCCGGGGAAAACAAACAGTCCTTTGGTGAGTTTTAGATTTGCTGCCATAAGTTTTCTTTTTTTAGTGATTTCTTTTACTGTGCATGGCCAGCCCTATATTTAGCTTATACTAGCGTCTAATCTTATTCATCAGGATCTCTCTTTACCAATGGTCCGACATCTACCGCCGCCGATGGAACTTCTGCAAAAACAAACGGAGAGAATCCTTCACCTACCTCTGGTTCAGGTCCAAACAAGTCGGGCGGCTCAAGCGAATACAACAAACAGTTAACATCCCTGAACTACTCTGTCCGTGACTGGATTGTGAAACACGTCAATTCCAATCCACTGTGCGACCTGACGCCGATCTTTAAGGACTACGAAAAATATTTAGCCACAATAGAGCAGAAATACGGAGCGAATATAGACAGCGGATCTGAGAGCGACAGCTCCAAGGGCACCCCGACCATTCCCACATTTGTCTCTCCGAAAGCGGAGACCAAGCCGTCTTTTTCTTTTACGTGCAAGGAGAGTAAATCTGAACAGCCGGCTCAGTCCTCACCAGAAAAGAAGGCTCAGCCGGCATCTCTCTTCTCCTTCGGGCAAAAGACGGACACTAGTAGCTTTGGTTCATTCAGCTCGGGGACAGCAGCTGGTTTCTCTTTCTCAGCGGGGGCCGCCAGTCTCTTCGGTAAAGATACAAATAAGAGCAGTATTGGAGCATCTTCGTTTTCTGTTCAGCCGGTGTCGACCAACAAGAGTCACGATTCAGGTGTGTGTGTGTAGGGAATGTTTACTGCCACAGTGGTTAGTTGGTTTCTAACACTAAAAGAATTATCTTGAAGGAGGAAAAGTAATGCTACTTCTTGCTGCTCGGGCTCCACCTAACCTTGGTCATGTCTTTGAAATTCTGAAACATCACTATGATTGTGATACCGTGTTATTGATCAGCAATGGCTGACCAAGGTGGAAGTGGAGTTCTAATAAAGTGGAGTATTACTTTTCCTTCTCCTGAATATCTGGTCGGTCCAGCTTTTGTGCCCATAATACAGATGCAAAAATAGGTCTGGATTAGGAGGGAGGGGAAAGATTAATGAGAAGACTATTGCTTGTTTCCTCCATACAATAAAAAGAATCAGTGTTTTTAGACAAAGTTCACATCTGTGTTCAACAGATCCGCTCATGTTCGACTCTCAGCCCTCCAGTTGTTGCAAAACTACAATTTCCATTATGCCTGGACAACCAATGCTAAAGCTTTGTGTGTGAAGGCATGATGGGAATTGTAGTTTTGCAACAGCTGCAGGACAACCGTTTGATTCCCCTGATGTAGATCAAGAATGAGGAACCATTGGCCCTCTAGGTGTTGCAAAACTAAAATTCCCATCATCCATTGTCAGCTTTGGCTGTCCAGGCACGATTAGAATCTTAGTTTGGCAACAGCTTGAGGGCCGCAGATTCCTTCTCCCCCTCTTTACATGGATGGATTTGTTCATGTTATCCTTTAAAGTGTTAGTGTGTGTATGTGTATATGTATAAAATATTATAATATAATTTTTTTTTTTTCCAGAGATCAATAGTCCAGGCGATTTTAAGAAACTTTGTAATTGGGTTTATCAGGCAAATCTGCCATTATCTGCATACAAAGACTTTCCCCAGGTCCCCCCCACCTCCCTTCCCCTCCTCTCTCATATTCTCTGCTCATTATCAGGAAATCTCGACTTTTACATCAGTCGGGCCCTGTGTAACCTATGGAGAGGGGAGGAGGGAGATTAGTCGCTAGCAGAGAACAAAGGATTACACAGTGGGACCTGTGTGAAAGCCTGTATTTAGAGGTCAGTGCTGACCTCAGAAGAGAGGAGAGGATAGCCCCGTGATGTAGCTGTAAATTAACTCTTTGTTGTCCTGTTTTGGTGCCTCATCTCCCTCCCCTCTCCATAGAAAACCATAAAGACAGGGGGGAGAGCTTCAAACTGCTTTTTCATGATAAAAATGCATTTTTCGGCTAATAAACCCAATTACAATGTTTTTTTAAATCTCCTGTACTATTGATTTCTGCAAAAAAAAAAAATTAAATTAAATGACAGACACTTTAACCTAATGGTCTGATAGGAAGTGCTGTATGGGTTTCTTCTCTAATCTAGTGTCCCGTAGGCTTATGAAAGTGTATGATGTATGATTTTCATCCTTTTTCCCTTGTAGGCGGAGGTGCTGCTGCTGATGAAGAGGAAGCGGAAGAGCCGCCGAAAGTAGTTATTCAAGAAGTAAAAGAAGATGATGCCTTCTATTCCAAAAAGTTAGTATCAACCGTATGAACCAGGGATGGGGAACCTTCGTCCCTCCAGCTGTTGCAAAACTACAATTCCCATCATGCCTGGACAGCCAAAGCTTTGCTTTGGCTGTCCAGGCATGATGGGAATTGTAGTTTTGCAACAGCTGGAGGACTGAAGGTTCCCCATCCCTGGTATAAAGCATATAAAACGCATCAAGTACTGATCGGTGAGTGTGATAGAGGTGTTGAATAGGTTGGGGCAAAGTTGAGATAACACTCAAATTTTCTTGGTGCGGATTTTAAAACTTACAATGCCATCTGCTTACTGGTCAATACTAAGAAAAGCCATTGCCACTAACTGCTGTTCCTCTCAGAAGTTGTCTTGAGGTCACACGTTTGCCTTTTCCTTGTGACAGGTGTAAACTGTTCTACAAAAAAGATAATGAATTTAAGGAGAAAGGAGTCGGCACCCTTCATCTGAAGACGTTGGGAGATCAGAAGACTCAGCTGCTGGTTCGGGCTGATACCAACCTTGGTAAGTAGCACATCCTTGGCTTCATGTTATGAGACCTTTCTATAGCTTTTTTTAGTGTGGGTCCAGGGTGACACTTCTCATATTAACGTTTTTATATAGCAAAGACAATAATAAAACTCTGCCGCCTTTATTTGGAAGCTAGCTTTCACCTCACACGGCCGCATTTATCTTCTCCACCTCCAAACTTTGTTAAACATATCTTGCGGATGAACCAGATAGTTAAAGATGCCGTGATCCTTAAAAAGTTAGAGGTACTCCGGGCTGGGGTCATTTTTATTGTACAGCCAGGGAGGGGGTGTATATAGATGCTGACGGTCACTTACCTCCCTGGTTCCAGCGCTGGGTCCCGGATTGCGCCGCCACCGTACTTCTTCCGGCTGTCACTTCATGGTCTGAGCTGCGGCTTGAGACGTGACATCTCAAGGCAGCTCAGCCATTTAGCGGCCAAGGCGGGACTCTGCTATGACCGCTAAACGGCTGAGCTGCCTTGAGACGTCACGTCTCAAGCTGCAACTCACACCATGAAAGCGGCAGCCAAATGGGAGAACGGGGCGGCGCAATACGGGACCCGGCGCTGGAACTAGGGAGGTAAGTGACCGACACCTTCTATATCCACCCCCTCCCCGGCCGTACAATAAAAATGACCCCTGTTCGGAGTAACCCTTTAAAGGGGTTATTTAGAATTCGAACAAGCACTGCTACTTTCTTGCCAAAAAAAAAAAAAAAGCCACCCCCTGTCCTCAGGTTGTGTGTGGTTTTACAGTTCAGGTTCATTCAACTAAGGAAAGGAGTGGTACTGTTTCTGAAAAAAAGCAGCCATGTTTATCCGTGCCTGGACAAGCCCTTCAATACATGTGTCTTTTTAGATCATGGATGGGGAGCCTGTGACCCTCCAGCTGTTGCAAAACTACAATTCCCATTGTGGCTAGACTTGCAGAGCTTTGGCTGTCCAGGCATGATGGGAATTGTAGTTTTGCAACAGCTGGAGGGCCGAAGGTTCCCCATCCCTGGGTTAGATGCATGCACACGTGGCTTAACCAAAGTCTATACAGCTGTGTATTATAACGTGCACCCTGGTTTGAACATATTGCACTATACAAACTAAGAACCGTATCGGTTAAACGCTGATCACCGCTTCCAGATGGCTCTATAGAGAGCGGTGCAGATGCTGAGAGGTTTGGCCAACTTCTTCATCCAGGAACAGAACTTTTTTTTTTCCTGTCTGTCTGTTGGCTTATGGAAAAAGTGACGCCTACACAGCCCATTCTAGAAACAAGCCTAATTTACAGAAGTTAAAGGAAAGGGTTTGGGTCTCAATTTCTTTGTGAAAAATCCCTTTGCTAGTACAACTTGTGAATTTTCTGCAATATGCCTATCCTCCCAGTAGGTGTCACTACCTCGCAGCATAACGTCTCGCTGAACTCTTGGAGCAGACTGAGGCTGCATTCACACGTTCCATATATACGGTTCTGGCACTGTGCGCTACAGACCTGACTAGGGATGTCACGATACCAGAATTTTAAGTTCGATACCAATACCAACTTTTTTATTTCGATACTCAATACCATTTCAATACTTGGCGTATAAGGACCCCCCCCCCCATAAGGATTCAATATAATGCCCCCCCCCCCCCCCCCCCCCCCCAATATGTAATATAGCTGACATGTTATCTATATTCTTCAGGTCGGTACTATTACAATGGTACAATATCTTTTAATTTACAACTTACACTGTACAAATGTTACAAAAGTTTAGTATTTTGTAGTTTTTTTTGTTTTGTTTAATACATGTGCTTAAAATTGCTGTTTTCTGATTCCCATAACTTTCTAAAAATCTTTCAGCCTATAGGGCTGTATGAGAGTCTTTTTTTATTGCGCAATGATTTGCAGCTTTGAACACTGTATACTGTGCGAGATTGGGAAGGTAGTATGGCTGACACGCAGTATAGTAGGTTGGGGGTAGTAGTTGTATGGCTGACACGCAGTATAGTAAGTTGGGGGTAGTAGTTGTATGGCTCACGCACAGTATAGTATGTTGGGGGTAGTAGTTGTATGGCGGATGCACAATATTGTATGTTGGGGGTAGTAGTTGTATGGCAGATGCACAATATTGTATGTTGGGGGTAGTAGTAGTAAGGCAGATGCACAGTATAGTATGTTGGGGGTAGTAGTAGTATGCCAGATGCACAGTATAGTAGGTTGGGGGTAGTAGTAAGGCAGATGCACAGTATAGTATGTTGTGGGTACTAGTATGGCCGACACATAAAACAAGTATACTATATTGGGGATAGTAGTTGTATGGTTGACACATAGCTATACGAATACTACCCCCAACATGCTATACTAGTGCTATATGTTAGCCATAAAACTACTATCCCCAACATACTATACTAGTGCTGACCCAGCACTAGTATAGTACATTGGGGATAGTAATAGTTGTAGTGGAGCAGAACCTTCACCTCCTGCCATGCTGCCCGGTCCCAGCGTCACTCCCCCCTCCCTTCCCGCTGTGACTCCCAGCCCCCGCACACAGGCCTCAGCCTCCTTACTACGGGACAATCTCTAAAGCAATCGGCTGTGGCGTACGGAGCGGCTCGGATGCTGCTGACACCGTAGCTGCATCTACACAGTTAAATAGCCGGTGTAACTGTGTAGATGCCGCTGTGAAGTGTCGTCAGCATCCCAGAAGCTCCGTACGCCGCAGCCAATTGCTTTAGAGATCGTCCCGTAGTAAGGAGGCTGCGGCCGGGAGTCACTGCGGAGCACAGCCCAGTATGAATACCGCTCTGTAGTGACAGCGGCATGCCGTACCCAGGAGGCCCCCGCTGGTTGCAGAACAGGGTCGGCCAGTGGGTAGTGTGGGGTTAACCCCCGGCCGTGACACATGTGCTGTGGCACGCTGGCTCACTGACCTGCTTGACCGGGCAGCATGGAGATGGAGCAGAAGCTGGTGAGTTGGTGAGCCGTGCGGGGGAGAGAGATGACATAGGGACCAGGCAGCATGGAAAAGGAGTTGGTGAGCCGCGCGGGGAGCACACAGAAAACACGGCCGGCGCTCAGGTAACCGCCGGCCGTGTTCTCTGTGCTATACTCTATGTTAAGCTGCGCTATTGCACATCTTAAAATAAAGTATCGATACCAGGAAATCCTGGTACCGAACCGTTTTTTGCCCCGAATATAGATATTAGTATCAAAATTTCGGTGCATCGTGCATCACTAGACCTGACCGCTGAACTCCCGACATCATTCACTCTGAAAGGGGCACTATGACACCAAATGATTATACAGATCAGTTTACTTATATTGCTCACACACACACACTATATCCTATCTATCTAAATTTATCTCTTCCTCCAGTACTTATCAGCAGCTGTATGTCCCACAGGAAGTGGTGTATTTTATGGTAAACCTCACCCTGTGTTTCTCAGGGTTGTTGATAGCCAGAGTCTACCCATTTTCCTTTATGGAGCAGCATCTGGATTAAACAGCAGCTGTATTACCAGCCGCCCTCTCAGGAGTACAGTGGGCAGTGCCCATGAGATCATTGTGATGGATAGATCAGTCAGGATACAGTAAATAGCACACGCTTATGACTGCTTTCTGTGCCATTGGCTCCAGTCACTGTGAGAGGAATAAGAGAGGACTTTGGTCCTGCTGGAAATGGATCCCTTTGCAGCTTTTTTTTCCTTTTAGGATCCGCAGCTTGTAGTGAATTCTCCGTGTATATCTGATCGCTTTCATGTAGCGCGCTCAACGGAGGATAATAGAGCTCCGCCGCTTCTTAATGTTAGGGATTGCTGTGTGTAGTTTACTTTAATTTTTTTATTTTATAGTCTGGCTAAATATAGAGTTTTGATCTGTGGCAATGGGATCTGAGGTGTAGTGTGACAGACTCCTTATACTATGTCGGGCATATGCTTTATATACAGTTACATACATGTGCAGAAGATGTAAAGCTCCTCAGAACTCTTAGGTGTAGCGTGACAGACGTCTTATTCTGTGTCGGGAATATGCTTTGTATACTCAGTCACCATACAGTTATATACATGTGCAAAAGATCTAAAGCACCACAGGACTGTAAGGTGTAAACATAAATGTTTAAAGGGATATACCCAGCTTATGAAGCGATTGCAACTACTAGTACAAAGGGGGGGGTTCAAACATGAGCAAAACTACAATTCCCGTCATGCCTGGACAGCCAAAGCTTAAGCTTTTGCTCAAGTTTGACCCCCCTGTATTTAGTATTTGCCATCATTTCATGATCACTGGGAACCAGTCCTAAGACTAAAAGGGTTACATGGATGTTTTTCCTGTTCTGTGACTCCCCAGTGCAATGAACTGCAGCTAGCGCCATCTAGTGGATTGTTTCAGTACTGCAGCTCTACTAGATGTAGCACTAGTCAGGTCACAATGGGTCGGTCTCCCATAAAGCGATGGCATACATCCTAGGGATATTTCATGATACGGTTGTAATAACAAGGGGTTATCCGAGATTTAAAAAAAAAAAAAAAACTTACTTTTTTTTAGTGCCACCCCTGTCCTCAGGTTGTGTGTGGTATTATGATTTAGCTCCATTCACTTCAGTGGAACAGAACTGAAAACAAGAGTGGCACTGTTTTGGGGAGGAAGCAGCAGTTTTTTGCCTGGACAACCCCTTTAAAAAGGATTGTGTGGGGAGCTGATGGCTTCAATTGTCACTGTCATTTACATTTTTTTTTTTTTTTTTTGCAGAAATCAGTAGTACAGGCGATTTTAAGAAACTTTGTAATTGGGTTTATTAGCCGAAAAATGCATTTTTATCATGAAAAAGCAGTTTGAAGCTCTCCCCGCTGTCCTTATGGTTCACTATGAAGAGGGGAGAGGTGGAGGGAGATGAGGCACCAAAACAGGACAACAGCGTTAATTTACAGCTACATCACCGGGCTATCGCCTCTGAAGTCAGCACTGACCTCTCTGACCTCTGAATACTGGCTTTCACACAGGTCCTGCTGTGTAATCCTTTGTTCTCTGCTACCGACTAATCTCCCTTTGCCCTTCTCCCCTCTCCATAGAACAGACAGGGCCCGTCTGATGTAAAAGAGTTGAGATTTCTTGATAATGAGCAGTGGATGAGAGAGAGGAGGGAGGGAGGGGGGCCTGGGGAAAGTCTTTTTGAATGCAGATAATGACATATTTGCCTAATAACCCAATTACAAAGTTTCTTAAAATCGCCTGGACTATTGATTTCTGGAAAAAAAAATACAACAATGACACTTCAAAGTGTAAAATAAATTTGCATATGTGGTTCCCATTAATTCTGTCTATATTTTATGATTACCAATAATATTTTTTTATTATTATTTCAGGTAACATCCTGTTGAACATCTTGGTCCAGCCTTCCATGCCATGTTCAAGGACTGGTAAGAACAACGTGATGATCGTGTGCGTTCCCAACCCTCCCGTTGACGAGAAGAACCCGACCGTTCCCGCCACCATGCTGATCCGAGTGAAGACCACAGAAGACGCCAACGAGCTGCACAAACTTCTTGTGGAGAAAAAGGGGGCTTAACACCCAAATGCCTTCACGGGATTCTTCTCTTTTGCCAAGTTGCTGCTCATTTATTAAACTCGAGGGTTGCCATTCGTCTAGTAATGATCACGTGACCCACGTCTCTTCTCACTGCAGAAAGATTGTCTTCGTAAGTTTTTTTCTTTTTTCTTTTTTTTTTTTTTTTTTTTTTTTTAATTGGGAAAGATTCGGATGGTAATAAAGCTTTAAGGAAAACGGCGTTTATGTACGATATAAAAAAAGGAATGCCTGGTGTTAATGTGAACGGCTGGTGTATCACAGTCAAAGCCTTAGTCGGTCCTCACACAAAAACTTTGAGAGGGAAACCGAAATATATCGTGAGGGATAAGAACTTAGTCTGCGTTGTCCTGCCCTACGTCTGCTCTCTCCTGCTTTTTGACTAAAGTTTTTTCTCTTTTTTTCCTTATTTTTGGTCAATTCAAGAAATGTCTATTTTAATGTGAAGCGTCTTCAGAACAGCGGTGATGTCTTAAAGGAGTTTTCATCTTGTAAAATGGTTACATATCACTAGGATATACCATTACTTTGAGGAGGTATTACAATCTCATACTAGAGGTGGCATGTTGCTGGGATAGGCCATCATGTAACATTGGGGGGGGGGGGGGGGGTCGGGTCCTAAGAATGGAGGCAAGAGGCCTAAGGGCCACTGTGGGCCCGATCACAAATGTTACTGTTTGGCACTCGTTTACTGGGCCTATTCCACCGCCCGATCATCGTTTAGCGAGGGCTGCAGGGACAACGTTACCGATGTCCTTGCAGCCCTTGTATGAACACCATACTTACCTAAGCATGTTGTAGGGCTTCTCCTGCGCTCCTTCTTCCTCCGGGTCCAGCTCGCAGCAGCCGCTTCGGTATGGCCTGTCTGAGCTCAGCCTATTGCACGTGGGACCGGGAGGAAGAAGGAGCGCAGGAGAAGCCCTGCAACATGCTTAGGTAAAGCATGGGGCTCGTGAAATTGTCGGTCGCCCGCTGTGCATCGCTATTCCACACAGCGATGTGCGGTCGGTGCCCGATGATTTTAGGTTTAAACCTAAATAAACGATCAGCCGATGACATCATAAGGTGATGGTATTCCTGAGCAATATGCAGTCGCTTCATATAATCTTTAACCTGAATTTGTCTCCATATCTGACCAGACTCTCTGCTCGACCAGTCTTACTAGCGCACTTAGCGGTCTTGGGAGCCTGAGCCGGAAGGTTTCTAAGGATCAAGAAACACTTGTGACATCATTGTTATATTGCAACACTGTACCAGGGCTACCCAATTCATGTCAATGTATGTTGAATTGAATTTAACAATGAAGAGGGAAAAAAAATCCTTTCGTTTTCAGCTAAATGATTTGGAGAGGAATGGGCAACAACAACAACGTGGCACGAAAACAAATGTCCACGTGAAGTTTGCTGGAGCTTTTTTTGGGGGGCGGGGGGGGGGGGCCTGGATCGTGGGCCCCAACAATATAGTATTGTGTCGGGTTACAATTTTTTTTTTTATGCTGATTAGTGTTTTTTTCATGGTTTTAGTAAGTATGGCTATAATATTCAGCGCTACAAATGGTGTCAGGACTCTCCTATATTCATCTTTATTGCTGGGGGGGACCTCACACCTGCAGCAAAGCTAGAAGGAAAGAGAAAGTCTTACCTGGTGTCCATGTAATACAGGCAAGGGGTCTCTCCATTCTGGCTTAATTGGAGGAGGAGTGAGCGGGTTCTGTAGCTGACGTGACTTATCAAGTTGTAGTTTCACAGGTTGTGGACCAAACACCCTTAGACATATGGAAAAGCGGATAGCCGCCTTCAAAGGGTTAACCAGGCTTAGAAATAATAATAAAAAAAAAACATGGCTGCTTTATTCTTGTCTTCAGTTTGGGTTTTGCAGTTCAGTTACATTGAAGTGAATGGAGCTGAATTACAATACTGCACACAACCCGAGGACAAGGGTGGTGGTGTTTTTGCAAGTAAGGGTCCATTTACACAGATTATCTGACAAAGTTTTGAAGCCAAAGCCAGAAACAGACTATAAATAGAGATCAGGTCCTAAAGGAAAGCCTGTGATTTCTCCTTTTCAAATCCATTCCTGGATTTGGCAGAAAATCTTTGGCAGAAAATCTTTCTGTGTAAATGGACCCTTAGTCACTTAGTTTTTGTTTTTTTTTCCAGTCCTGGGTAATTCTTATGTAAATTGGCCAATGATCCAGCCTTATCCTATGTTCACACAACGTAAAAAGGGCCAAATACGGCCATATTTTACTTATTTTTACGTTGTGTGAACATAGGATAAGGATCAGAGCGGCACTCCGTGTCAGATGGTGGTGCACGAGGAAAAGAGCACAGTCCCAGATACAATGTATTATATGAAAATCCCGGCACTCACCATTTGCATCATCATATACTTTTATTCAGTTCCATAACCATTACAATGTGAACAGCATTGTAATGGTTATGGAACTGAATAAAAGTATATGATGATGCCGGGTGGTGAGTTCTGGGATTTTCATATAATATATAGGATAAGGTTGTCATACATCATACATGCTCAGCCGAGTGATCTCTTTAGCCATATTTACTCAATTCCAGGAACTGTCTATTCACGTTCAGCGCTATTTCACCAGTCAGATCTGTGCCGGTAATTCAGGACATGTCTGTCTATTCTTTACATCCAAGATTGACTAGTTTTAGGTCAGTAGAATTGCTCACACGACATGCTGGGACTTGTAGTTACAGGTATCTCCTGGCCCAGGGATGCTTACCGTCTATCTTTACCCCTATGTTATCGTCTGTCTGACCTATTACTTCTGTGATCACGCGGCAGAGACTAGACATCAGTGTGCACACCGGATGTCTGTCTGTAAGGGTACAAACACACACCGTATACGGAGCAGATCTGATGCTGTTCAGTTATATAGATCTAATCTGCTGCATATCACAGCAGTAAATATGCTGCCTATACGGTGTGTGTGTTTGTACCCTTACTCTGTACAATTACTTGACAATGTATTTTTTTTTTTACACCTCTGCATCAGATTGCACAGGAATATGTGACCTATTTGACTAATAAAACGATTACTGATCACCCCCATTTGTATAAGGTCTGACCATGTTGAGAGATTTACATTGCAGATTCAGAGTTTGCGAGAAATAGTTCAGGACCGAGCATGTGATTAATGCACAGGAGCAGCCTGGGTCTCTAATCTTACATAACCCCTAGATGGCGCCACTCCTATACATGGACTCTGTCTGGTTAGGGGTCTGAAGGGATTTTGAATAAAATTACAATGTAAAATGATTTATTTATTTTTTTCCTTTTTCCCCCCTTTAAATTGAAAGGGGTTACTATCAGAAACTGCACCCATACTTTTCATTGGCTGTGTGTATATATATATATATATATATATATATATATATATATATATATATATATATATAATCTCCTATTCATTGGACAGGTATGGTTTAGTTTCTGGTAATGATCCTTTTTTTCTAATCTGATATTTAGAGCGTGATTAGTGTACCCCATGTTTTGTAATTTTTATATTGTTCATGTCACGCCTCTATTCTTGCAGTTATATCTGCCAATGGGCTTTGGTAGTTCTATTTAATGTAGTCTAACCCCCCCTGACGTCAGTGTTTTTATTACAGCTAGGAGAGGGACCGTATGGCCGGCTTATAACCAGGGATATTTACGGTTTACTACACCACAGGTCAGTCACGATAAACCTTGTAAGAATAGTTGATGCTGAAATAAACTACCAGCATAGACTTTAGGATACAGATGGAACAATTGACAATTCTAAAGCTCGTGTGTTCTGTGTGTGTATATACACTTACATAAGATCACATTTGGTCTTACTGGTGATACAGGCCCACTTTTAATAGTGCGTTATAGCTTGGTTAAGCGTGCAGGTGCCTAATCCAAAAAGCTACAGCAGACTGCACCATTGCACATAGACAACTACTACTTCTAAATTGATTTTTATTAAAGTATTGTATTGCCCCCTTAAAGTTATACAAATCGGCAATATACACTTATTACGGGAAATGCGTATAAAGTGCTTTTTTCCCTGCACTTACTACTGCATCAAGGCTTCACTTCCTGGATAACATGGTGATGTCACTTCCTGGATAACATGGTGATGTCACTTCCTGGATAACATGGTGATGTCACTTCCTGGATAACATGGTGATGTCACGACCCGACTCCCAGAGCTGTACGGGCTGTGAACATCCCTCTGCCATCATCCTCTCCAGCAGCCACAGCCCGCACAGCTCTGGGAGTCGGGTCGTGACGTCACCATTTTATCCAGGAAGTGACATCACCATGCTATCCAGGAAGTGACATCACCATGTTATCCAGGAAGTGAAGCCTTGATGCAGTAGTAAGTGCAGGGAAAAAGCCCTTTATAAGCATTTTCTGTAATAAGTGTATATTGGGGATTTGTATAACTTTTGAGGGACAATACAATACTTTACTAAAAAAAAATTGCTGGACTTTGAGAGCAAAGTGCATAGCTACACACTTCCCATGTGCGGCAGGTCTGATGCTAGAGACCCATTGCCATCTTTACGTTTGAATGACAGCACCACTTTAAAGGGAAAATATCCCCAAAATGTTAGGCCCTCCTTGGGCTTTTTCCTGGTCTGGCTCTGATGTACAAGAGCTATTCCAATGTCCTTCCATATACGCATGTTTAATTCTGCAATGTCCTGTAACATCTAACCGTTTCCCTGTACTAAGCTCCATATCCATCCATTCTGAGAGGACCATAGGTCTGCATACACACAAGGATGCCCAGATTCTGATTTGCCAGTCAGTAATGGTTTTATAGAAATTCTTTTTGTAAAAATGTTTACACGCTCCGACAAACATGACATAGAAATAGCATAGAAAACATTTGGCTGATCTAGTCTGCACTTAGAATTACACTTGAAGGATTAAACACAAAATTGAGAATTGTCCCAAACTTAAAGGGAAAAGTGGCCGCTATAGGCGAAAAGAACCAATCGGATTTCAGCTCTCATTTTACAGACGCTCTTTGGAGAATGAAAGCTGCAACCTGATTGGCTGCTTTGGCCCAAACCATCCTTTTCCCCCCAATTTATTAAATCGTCTCCCCCCCCAATCATCACATGTGGTACTAGCCAGGAGCAAGGAAACTTTCCAGTATAACAGACCTTTCCATAAGGTGAAAACAGGTCCCAAAAAACTCCAATTTATGCGCCAGCATGCAATTTTAACTTGATCTACTGTAGGTTATTCATATTTAAACATGAGGGAGTGGAGCAGTGCCTGTATCTGCGGGTAGTAAGGAAGTCCGTCTGGTAAGTGTACGGCAAGATGTGGCCTATAGTCATGGTAGTGTTCAGGTGATGAAACATTTACATCCCCCCTGACTAAGGCATTTAGGGGGTCACAGCTCTATGGACCCTGTATTATAAATTCCTTGTTCTCATTTATATGAACAAAGCATCAAAATGGTATAGAACCAATTTTAAGGCGTCCCTTTAACTAGACAGGGGGGCAGCCATCTTGTTTGGTATTTTTTATGTGTCATTTTACCCAGTGTGGTTATTTCAATATGGAGTTTTACAACTGTTGCTTATCCTGGCTTTTTTTTTTTTTTTTTTTTACACATTATTTTGGTGATTTGCATTCTGGCAAGTATTACATTTACACCAAGCCATTAGTATAATGTATGGCAGAATAGTGAGTACAGCTCTGGAGTATAATACAGGATGTAACTCAGGATCAGTAATGTATGTACACAGTGACCCCACCAGCAGAATAGTGAGTGCAGCTCTGGAGTATAATGCAGGAAGTAACTCTTCATGTAACAAGATGGCCGTGCCACTGTCAGTAGCCAAAGGCTCGCCGGTCTTAGGAGGTTCAATTCCATAAAAATAAATGTCAGCAGTGTAACGTAACAAGCCAGACCTATACATAGTGAAATACATAATACTCTTTATGACTGGATATATGTGATACTGGGGACTATTACATGCATATTATTAGTTTGTGATCGTTGGCTCCGCTCCTCTCATCTTTCCTGAAAATGTATGAATTTAAAAGGGGTTATCTAGCGCTATAAAAACATGGCCACTTTTCCCCCTCTCGTCTTCAGTTCAGGAGTAGTTTGCAATTAAGCTCCATTTACTTCAATGGAACTGAGTTTCAAACCCCACCCAATCTGGAGACAAAAGAGGGGAAAAAGTGGCCATGTTTTTGTAGCACTGGATAATCCCTTTAAATGTTACCCTTTGCCTTGCCAATGGGGCACGTCCAACACCCTCAGCAGCAACTCATTTACAAAGAACCCAGTAACAACCCGTTTCCAGGAGGAACAGAGTAATGTAGAGTTTTAAAAGAATCTCCAGAAATGCGTCAGGACAGCTATTCTAACTCTGTGGACCATGTTGCTCAGTTTTAGGTGAGTAATCACCATTTTTCTCCCCCTAAATACATAAAAATGTTAGGTCTTTCCACTATAACTAGCAATGGGTTATCTATACCCGAAATATACCTTTATGGTGCGTTCACACCTACAGGATCTGCAGCAGATTTCATTTAAATAACTGAACACAGCATCAAATCTGCTGCAGATCCTGTAGGTGTGAACACACCCTAAGTCTATCCAGAAATAAAGCTAAAGGGCCCAAGACCCTTTTGTTCGGGGTCCTGTTGATCTGCCCACCACAAAAAAAATCTGACATATGTTATTTATACAGCAGCAGAACCTTGTGATGCGAGGATATCACTACCTCGTATCCAAAGGGGCACTGATATAGAGAAGAGTGAGGAAGGAAAAATACAAAAGAGGGATTTCTTCCTTGTCCCTTTTAATATACAAGTTTGTAACTTCCTGATAGACACTTATGTAAAAAAAAAAAAAATTGACCCTTGAAGAGGCGGTGCTCTGCTTAAGGGGAGGGGCTTGCCTTGTCTAATGTCTATTGCAGCCATGGTGGAAGAACTCCTAGTCCTTAGAGGAGGAGGACCTATTATTTGAATTGTGATATAGGTAAGACTATACCCAACAAAGTGGGGGGCATTTTGTCTATTGGTGCCCCTGTAAATTATTAGTAAGCCATATATTACAAAAAAAAATAAAAATAGTCATCATACACATCACTGATTAGGAATTTGCATTGGCACATAGACACAAAATTGTATCTGTATTAATAAAGCTGGTTTCACACAAGTGTAATACAGACCCCTTTTAGTGGCCGTGTAACAGATACAAGGCCCGGCCCGACCATCCGTTAGGTCGGATGATCGGGTTTTTGGGACGGGCCTTGCAGCCGTTACACAGACACACAAAAATGTATCTGTATTTATAAAGCTAGTTTCACATCAGTGTAATACAGATACATTTTTGTGTGTCTGTGTAACGGCTGCAAGGCCCGTCCCAAAAACCTGATCATCCGACCTAACGGATGGTCGGGCCGGGCCTTGTATTTGTTACAAGGACACAAAAATGTATCTGTGTTATACTCGTGTGAAACCGGCTTCATTATGTTAATGATGTTGGAGCTACTGGGTAAAACTAAAAGTGGCCCTTCATGATCTATGGTCAGGCTGGGTCATGTGACTGAAATGTATAATATTGCAGGTGACATGATGGAAATTTTGTACAGTTGAGAAGGATATTTAATCCTGATTATGGAAAGAAGAGTTGAGACTGGACACCAGTCTCCATGGTAGCTTCATCAGGGGCCATGTATGCGTATAGCTCCACCAGTGGTAGCTATGAGTAATTACATGTGCAGAGTATACAAACCAGCTTACCCTCCCCCACCTCTGACAGCGACAACAAAAAGCCGTCAAACACCATCACTTATATTAATCTTCTCGTCCACAAACAAGTCACTTTTCCGACTTTTTTTTTTTTTTTTTTTTTTTTTATCAGTACAATTACCGTCCGGTCACAGTCACCTTATCCGCATTTCGCCAAGTTACAACAATCACATCGTTAATACATTTATAGAACTTTTTTTTTTTTTCTCAATACAAAAAAGAAAAAAAAAAATTTGAGGAGGATTAAATTTGTCCTTTTTGCTCGGTATTTCCCTTTGCACACAAAAGTGTATATAAAATAGGAAGCAAAAAAAAAACATAAAAAAATAAGAAGACGCAGACGTTTGCACGCGTAACTTGTGTTCTTGTTCACTCATAAGAACAGGGAGGACGGACGAAGACATCGAAAATACCAAAAGTTAGTCCGTAGCCCGCTGACTGGAATCACGGCGTGACATTCATTGAAAACTGACCAAACCGCGGGAATACGCGGACGTGCCCACAGTCCACCCGCAGTAAACGTAGGTAATGAATCCTTTATAAAGCGTGTCCGTTTCTAAACGCAGCCCCTTTTTTGTTGAAGTGACAAAGTCCCACCAGACCACTAGATGGCGCAAGTGAGCATACCAAGGGAAGGAGGAGAAGGGTTAGAAAGAGGCACTTTAGACTGGCTGGTATTTCTTTGTATTCCTTTCCTACTGCCATCCGGTAGGAAGTGGGCTTCTCCCTCGCTCATCTTTGTTTGGTGCCCAGACACCAGGTGGCGGTGTGGCACATGAAACCACTGCAGGTCAGGTAGGCACTATGGCAGTGAAAATGGAGTTTTCCCAAAGGCAGTGCCAACTTTATCTGCTAGGACATCAGGATCGGCTTCTGTCGAACTTCCAGAATATCTAGAGAAGAAAGAAAAAAAGTTATTATTGGGTATTTTTACTTCCCTTGTTTCAGAACTAAAAAAATATCCCCCCCCCCCCTTCCCCCATCTAGGCAGATTTTCCTCCCATTATAGTATATGGCAGCTAGTCCTCGGTATGGAGACCACCCAAGACCATTTTTTATGGAACAATTTTTTTTTTTTTTTTTGAGGAACTCATTTGAAAAAGGCCACATACATGTGCTCTGAATGATCTGGAGTCAGATCCCCTCTACCCTGCATTACCAGACCAAAGAAAACAGGAGGAAGATAGTAGGCTTAAGAGGGAGAGATGTTGCTACCCATGATGGAAACCAGGAATAAAGTAGGAAGCTATAGTGGGGACTAGGAATGAGATGGGGAGCCATGATGGAAAACAGGAATGAGATGGGGAGCCATGCTGGGGACCAGGAGTAAAGTAGGAGGCCATACTGGGGAACAGGAATGATAAGCCAAAATGAGGACCTAGATTGAGATAAGGGGACCTGCTGGAGATCAGTAATGAGATGGAGAGCCAAGCTGGGGACAAGGGAAGAGAGAACAAGGGGAACCATACTGAAAACCAGGAATAAGATGGGAAGCCGTGCTGTGGACCAGGAATAAGACGGGGGGGGGGGGGGGGGGGGGTGCTATATTCAGAACCAGGAATAAGAAGGGGGGCTATATTCAGGACGAGGAATAAGTTGGGGGCTGTATTCAGGACCAGGAATAAGATGGGAAGCCATGCTGAATAATAGAATTGAGAAGGTGAGCCATGCTGAGGACCTGGAATTGAGATAGATTTCCTTGTCCCCAGCATGCTTCTCTATGGGGAGCCATGCTGAGTAGAAGGAATTACATGGGGAGCCATACTGGTAACCAAGAATAAGGTGGGTACCAGGAGTAAAATAGGAGGCCATGCTGGAAACCAGGAATAAGGTGGGGAGCCATATTTAAAGTGTCACTGTCGTGAATATTTTTTTTTTTTGGCAGAAATCAATAGTCCAGGCGATTTTAAGAAACTTTGTCATTGGGTTTATTAGCCAAAAAATGCATTTTTATCATGAAAAAGCAGTTTGAAGCTCTCCCCCCTGTCTTCATTGTTCTATGGAGAGAGCTAAAGAAAAGACCAAAACAGGACAACAAAGTTAATCTACAAATCCCTCACGGGATATCTCTTGTGACCATCACCAGTGACCTGTCTGAGCTCGGATTACAGCTGTCACCCAGCTCCGTGCCTGTAATCCTCTGTTATCTGCTTTCTGCTGCCGGCTAACTCCCTCCTTCCTCCTCCCCCCTCCCCTCTCTATAGGAATAGACAGAGTGTGACTCATGGAACAAGTCACAATTTTCAGATTTTTTGGAGTGGATGAAAAAGAGGAAGGAGGGGGGGCCTGGGAAAAGGCTTTTTACATGCAGATAATGGCAGATTTGGCTAATAAACCCAATTACAAAGTGTCTTAAAATCGCCTGGACTATTGATTTCTGCAAAAAAAAAAATAGGATGAGGAGCCATGCTGTGGACCAGGAATAAGATGGGACCACTTTAAATGGAGCTTAATTACAAACCGCACCTGAACTAGAGACAAGATCGGTGCCGTCTCTGAAGGAAAGTGGCCATGTTTTTCTAGCGCTGGAGAACCCCTTTAAAAAGATAACTTTTCTGGACAAACACGCAGGGTCGGCTCAGGGGTCTGACTGTACTCTGCTTTCCCCATCACTTACCAGACAAGATGCGCTGCAGTGGCAACGTGACGTAGGTCAGATGTGCATAGAGTAGGAAGTTCTCGTCAGTTCTGTTCAGTTTCAGCCATGATCCCACCAAAGATCTCCCCGTCCCGGAGAGCGAGCGCGACCTCAGGTTGGTGACGTTATAATTATCTGCAAGCAAAGTCACAAGTGATCTATATAAGACACGATACCAGGAACCAATATAAAGTTACATGGATCATGTCCACCTATAACACCTATTTGGCCCTATTCAGCTCCCCCTAGTGGTGGCCACAGGTAGACGAAATATTCCCACCGATCTGTGTCCATGCTGGGCTTACACTATTACACTATCTTGGCCCTCTTACCTCCCCCGTCATCGCTGTCCCGGAAGAATTCCTCGCTGTCATTGGCCGAATGCGACTTCTTCATCTCTGCGATTCGGTTCCTCGGCACTTTCCTTTTCAAGGACGGAGAAAAGAAGGAAGGACGGTTGTTCCTTTCTGGAGTGGGGGGAGTGCTGAATGATGTCACCTGCCGGGGGATTCAGACATACGGATATAAAATGGAATGAAGTCAAAGAAAAAAAAACTCAGATTATAAAACTTAATCCTCTAAGAGTTAAAAGGGCCGCACCTCTTCAAAAAGTTCCTACTTATTAGAAGTGTCACAGAGAGACAGAAATTGCAAGGAGAGAAGTGCCCAAATGGAGTCTTAGATGGTCATGTGAATCCCCGAAAGTCCATGTTCAGAAACGCCCCTTTTTATGCTAATTGGTACAAGCCCCGCCTCTTTGTACAAAGAACAGTTGTGAACTATAGTGATATAGAATGTACCACTTACCCGTTCATGCAGTGGGGACCCGGGGTTGGAATCTTCCTCCGTGCCGTATGGAGAGGTGTCTCCGGTGGACACTCTGCTCACCGCCATCTCCGCGTGTCCTTTCCCTTGTGGCCCTTTCATCCGCACAAACTCCATGTTGTTGTATTTGTAAAAGCCAAAGGACATCTTCTGGGCCATCTTGGCAGCCACGCTGACCTGGGACAAACAGTGTGAAGAAGATGTATAACCATCGGGGGGGTGGAACATTTTAAGGGGAATTTAGCATCAAGTGCCCATAAGGAGGAGCTAAGTCACTGGAATGGACATCATGTAATACCTTAAATCACCAGCAGTGGCCACTGCAGATACTCACAGCAGCCTGATTCTAAAAATAGGATATCCCCAAAGACACCAAACCAATGTATGGGCAACTACCATGGTTTTTAGATTCTGTACAACCCCTTTAAATTTTATGGAAAGCAGCTCTGTACTAGTGCTGACCTCGTGGCTACCAGGATTCTACAATTTTGAAGGCTAAACTACCCAGTTATTGCAAACCCCCATACTTACCCGGTTGTCATACACTTTCTTTAGAGCTTCGTATCGGATGGACCCCTGGAATATGACTCCTTGAAAAGTGTTCGTCTTGTCGCTGGCCACAAGCTCCACACAAACCATCTCCCCTTCCCCTACAGTCATATCACTGAACACCTACAACACAGGTTAATACTCCGCATAGTATTCATTTCAAAATGGGTAACCACCATGAGATAGATAGATAGATAGATAGATAGATAGATAGGAGATAGATAGATAGGAGATAGATAGGAGATAGATAGATAGATAGATAGATAGATAACAACCATCACCTCCTCAAAGTTGTCAATCATGAAGAAGATATTGGGATAGCTGATCTTGGACTCTTCTCCCTTACTGTCCATGGGATGTTTGCTTGGAGAAGCGAAGACTTGCTGAAAGGACATGTACAGATATTATATACAATACGCATAAAGATACAGGAGACACAGCGACTGGTTTATAAAGCTGTAGATCAGTCCCAGTCTTATAAGATCATTGATTATAGATTGTTACATTCAATATTTCATTCGCCCACCTGGGATTTCTTCTTGTGTATGTGGATGTCGCCAGCCTCAGAGCGTGTGCACACAGCGCAGGTCACCATGTAATCCAGCTGCAGATAGAGAACAGAATGTCTCACACCATATCCACAGCAGCCAGTTCCCACATGGATTTTTATTTATTAGTTACTACATTGGCCACTAGATGGCAACACAACAAGCATTTTAAATTTACAAACTACTGTGAAACTCTATTGTGCTGCGTGAGCCAAGATCAGCAGTCTTCACACAGTTCATAGCACAGGATGGGTTAGGGGAAATTGCCCATCGTGACCAGGCCCGCTTCTGCCATGAGGCGGAATGAGTATTCCGCCTCAGGCGGCAGATTTTGCGCCCCTGCAGGGGGCGGCAAGATTTTCCCCGCCGCTGTCATTTTAGCTAAGTTTAACTTAGCTAAAATGACAGCCACAGCACAGGCTCACCAGACCTCGCGAGTCGCGCTGCTCACGGTCACCACCAGGCCCGCTTCTGCCATGAGGCGGAATGAGTATTCCGCCCCAGGCGGCAGATTTTGCGCCCCTGCAGGGGGCGGCAAGATTTTCCCCGCCGCTGTCATTTTAGCTAAGTTTAACTTAGCTAAAATGACAGCCACAGCACAGGCTCACCAGACCTCGCGAGTCGCGCTGCTCACGGTCACCACCGGCGTCTCCTCGTCGTACCGTCGGGCCGGCCATTCCGACGTCACCCGTCACGTGACCCGGCTTCCTCCTTCTGATTGGTTAAGTGCCTGCGCCACGGACGTCCGCCGCGGCGCTACTCAGCTGAGGTCACGAGACGTGTCCAGGAAGAAGAAGTGCAGTTCGGGTCTTCGTCTGCGGAGGAGAGGTTGCCGTGCGACTTGGTAAGTTCCTGGGGTGGGAAGGGGTTTGGATGGGTGGCGGGCGGCTTGCAGAGGTGCGGGGGTGGGTTGTGGGGGGATCTGTTAGTTTTTTCCGGGTTGGCAGTCTATTGTCATTATGAGGAGGTCTCTGCATTGAGGTGGTCAGGGCCTCTGCAGAGACCTCCTCATAATGACAATAGACTTAATGCTGCCAGGGCCTTTGTTTGCTGCTTTTTCACTTTTTTTTTTTTTTTTTTTTAACAGGTACAGACTGGACTACTTTGAAAGAAGATTTTTACATTTTTTATTTAATAAAAGGGTCAACGAGGTGTCTCTGGGGAGTTTTATTTCAATAAAGAGCTTTTTGAAATTGTTTTATTTTTTTTTTTTTACTTATTTTTGGCTTGGTAGTGGAAGCCATCTAATAGATGGCGTCCATTACTAAGCCAGGCTTAGCGTTAGCCAGTAAAAGGGCTAACACTAACTCCCCACGCTTATTACCCCGGTACCCACCACCACCAGGGGTACCGGGAAGAGCCAGATACCGTCAGGCCTGGAGCACCAGAAAATGGCGCTCCTGGACTGGGCGGCAGCAGGCTGGTGTTATTAGGTTGGCAGTGGCCAAAATAAATGGCCCCTGCCACCCTGATAGCGTCCGGCTGCTGTTGCTTGGTTTTGTATCTGGCTGGTTATGGAAAATGAGGGGGACCCCACGCATTTTTTTTTTCGATTTATTTATTTATTTAATAAAACATTCATGGGCCCCCTTATTTTCTATAACCAGTCAGATACAGAACCAAGCAACAGTAGCCTGACACTATCATGGTGACAATGGCCAAAATAAATGGCCCCTGCCACACTGATAGCGTCAGGTTGCTGCTGCTTGATTTTCTATCTGGCTGGTTATGGAAAATGAGGGGGACCCTATGTATTTTTATTTACTTATTTGATAAACTAATGCATGCTTTCGCCCCTTCAGTTTCCATAACCAGTCAGATACAGAACCAGCCAACAGCATCCTGACACTATCAGGGTAGCAGTGTACAAACATAAATGGCCCCTGCCTTCCTGATAGTGTCAGGCTGCTGCAGCTTGGTTGGTTATGGAAAATGAGGGGGACCCCACACATTTTATTTATTTAATAAACTAATGGATAGGGTCTCCCCTATTTTCCATAACCAGACAGATACAAAACCAAGCAGCAGCAGCCTGACACTATCAGAGGCAAGCGCCATTTATTTTAGTTATTGCCAGCCTAATAACGCCAGCCTGTTGCTGCCTAGTCCTGGATCATCATTTTCTGGCGTTCCAGGCCAGACAGTATCTGGTTCTTCCAAGTACCCCTGGTGACAGTAGGTACTAAAGGTAATAAGCATGGGGGTTAGTGTCAGCGCTTATAATAGCCAACACAAAGCCCTAGCTTACTAATGGATGCCATCTATTAGGCGGCTTCCACTACTAAGCCAAACATAAGTAAGAAGAAAAACAATTTAGCAAAGCTCTTTATTGAAATAAAATACCCCCAAGAACCCTTGTTGACCCTTTTTCATTAAAAGTAAGAATCTTCTATCTGAAGTAGTGCAGAATGAAAGTATTAAAAAATGTAAACAAAATAAAATGATACTTACCTGCCCTTGGTCCACCTTTATCAGTCCCTAAGGGTCCATTTACACAGAAAGATTATCTGACAGATTATCTGCAAAGATTTGAAGCCAAAGCCAGGAATGGATTTGAAAAGAGGAAAAAAATCGCAAGCTTTCCTTTATTACCTGTTCCCTGTTTATAGTCTGTTTCTGGCTTTGGCTTCAAATCTTTGTCAGATAATCTTTCTGTGTAAATGGACCCTAAGGGGTCATTTACACAGAAAGACTATCTGCCAAAGATTTGAAGCCAAAGCCAGAAACAGACTATAAGTAGAAGTCAGGTCATATAGCAAAATCTGAAATTTCTCCTCTTTTTAAATCCATTCCTGGCTTTGGCTTCAAATCTTTGGCAGATAATCTGTCAGATAATCTTTCTGTGTAAATGGACAAATGTGACGATTTGCAACACCAGTAGATTTTGCCAGACAATCCAGGCTGTGTGTCAAAATCTGGTGCCACCTTTTGCTCTTTGCTTGAGGCATTCAGCAGAAGTACAGCAAACCTCATAGAGCTGTGCCCTGTAGCCAGTGCAACGAATTTGCACCTGGTGAATATAACCATGTACCACATGGTTATATTCACTGCTGTGGTGTGGTTATGCATTTGGTATATTTACTGCTGATATATATATATACACAGTGGTACCTTGGTTTAAGAGTAACTTGGTTTTAAGAGTGTTTTGGTGTAAGAGCTCCGCTTATTACGTCATATCTACGGTCAACAATGACACAAGAAAGACTTGTTGTTCTTGGGGGGGGGGGGGGGGCGCCATTTAAATTTTCGCCTCAGGCAGCAGAAAAGCTAGAATCGGCCCTGATCGTGACTCTACTTAGAGAGTGGGGGAAGTATTTCCTTTGGAGACAACCTCAGCTATCCCATGTACTAGTAATTTCAAATTATGAAATAGCACCAAGATGGCGACACATCAAGCATTGCAAATTTACAAACTAAAGTCAAACTGTTATGCTGCGTGAGCCAAGATAAGCAGTTGTCACACATTAATCACATAAAGCTAAGTAAGGGAACGCTGCCAATCTTGGCTCTACTTGAAGATGAGGGAGGTTGTTATTAGACATTTTTAGGGTGTTAGGTCTATAGCACTGCAGAATAATTTTCATACAGATCCTGAACATCTGCATTTACCATCATGTGACAACATTAGTAGATGCTCTTCCTCTTCACCCTGGGGAATTTCTAGTCAAATGTTTAGACTTCCTGAGCAAACCAGGAACCGAAACCTGTTGTGGCATTCTGTAACCTAAACATGAGGAACATTATGTGCCAGTCGGGGCTGGGGATGGACTCTGGGGAGCATCTATCTCTCTGTTGATGACCCCACCGACTGGAATTGTGGTCATCAGGCAGGTTCTCTACTATAAGGTATCCATCATTCTCAATGAAAAAAGTAGAACTATTCTAACGTGTTAAAACGTGAGATGTCTTCAGGCCAATGTCCAGGAGAGCTTGGACTACCAGGTTCTTATGTACACAATACAATGTTACTGACCTTCTGTAAAATTAGGTTCAAGTAGACGCTCTCCTCCCAGTCTATGTCTGGGTCTCCAAGACCAGGAAGCTTCTTAGAATCCTTACGATAGACTTCAACATCCACCTGCTAAAAAAACAAACAGAATCTTAGGGTGAACTTAGTGAAGAATCAACACGGATTACACAACATGGTGTCCACCAATGATCTAGGAGGTCAGCAGACCCCTAATCTACATCTACAGTCAAGTTACGGGATACATCTTTACTATCTGATCCTTTGGCTTTCTCGAGAAGGGTATGTGCACACTACAGAATTTCCACAGAGGCCTCAAGCGGATTCCGCCAGGTGGCCTTCACTTAAAGTTTTGCCCGTTCAATATACTCAACGATATTTGCCAACAGATTCCACCGTCCGCCCAAAGAATTGACATGCCAATTCTTGGGACTGACGGGCAGAATTCGCTGGAAAATATCATTGAGTTTATGGAACGAGCGGAACTTCAAGCAGAGGCCGCCCGGCGGAATCCGCTTGAAGTCTCTGGAAATTCCATTGTACCCGAAAGAAGTGAAGCCATTGAACCAGAGGTTCCTTTCATCCATGGCTCATTCAGCCAACCATCTCCTCGGCTCCACTACACAAGACCATTTGTCTTGGAAAAATCTAGAGGATCAGTAGGTTCATCTTATGTGTCCTATGTCTACTTCCCACTAATGTGGACATCCTGGAACAACCTAATGGTAACAACGATGGTAGATTAGCCGGATTGGTGCTCAAAAACTGTGGAAGAAAAGTTGGCCATACACGTCCATTTTGCCAGATCTTGCCAACTACCTAGGGGTATCCCAACTCTTGGGATGAAGAGGGATCAGACATGTTGTATTCCAGCAGAAGATCCAGGGTCTGGCAGTGGTGGTCTACTCCAGAAAATACATGCATGTCCAGCCAAGTATAGAGTATAGAGATGGGAGGAACAGCTGATCATTTCACTAGCAACTATAGAAATAGTCTGGGGAACCTAAAGATGGTCTTACTGTTGGCCAAATGCTTGTTCATCTCACATCCATCTCTTCTAACCACCTCCATTCGCACTATGTTGAAGAAGGAGAAGAAGCCATTTACGTATTCTTCTAGGAGAGACTTATCTCCCTAAGAACAATAGGGTTGGGCAGTTAAAATATAACATGTTTGATCCTTCTTTCCCCCAACATGGGTGGTTGGGGAAGAGTTGTGAGGCCACCATACGCATTACATGGTCGTTGGTTGGTCTGCCCAACACATCTGATGGTAATAGCCAGTTTAAAGTGTTACTGTCACTTTAAGGAAAAAAAAAAACAAAAAACTTTTGACATGTTACACATTTAGATCGATCAGGGTCTTGGTGTTCAGATCTCCATGGATCGCTACAAGGAGCTTGGAAAAACCATATTGATATGGGGGATGTATCGGGAAAACAAACAATAATAAACCATCCCTAAAAAGTCCGTCTGTCCCCGACAGCCAGCTCTCCTCTCCTGGAGCAGCAAACCTTGAATGCATGTTCAGGAAGGTCCTGGCAGAGTCCATTTACAGTCTATGGGTGGTCCGCAAGTCGTTAATGACAAATGCGATAAGTCCAATTACCCAATAATCTAAACCAGATAAACAACGGGAATAAATTCTATTTATTTAAGAAGAAAAAAACAAAAGCGTTCACTGCTGGGAATTCAGACTCCTCGGAGCTCCGGGCTCTCTTCTACCAAATCTAATTAAGCCAATTAGGAAGACAATGAAACCACTTCACAATACAAACAAATATCCGATAGAGTAATGAAGTCTGAGGGATCGGGTTACGCGGAGATCTATATCACGTAGTCCTTGTCGTATCGACCACTAAATGTTCTTATTAAAAGGAGGTTTTATGATTTTATAAAAACATGGCTGCTTTCTTTCAGAAACAGCGCCGCACCAGTCCAATGGCTGTGTGTGGTATTACAGCTCGGCCCCTTTCAAAAATAGTAGAAATATTAATACATTCTATTCTCTCCCCTTTTTTGTTACTCTCTAGAGAGTTCACAACCAGGGCTAGGATGACGGGTAGGCACCTGACTAGGGGGCCACCATCTACTCGGTCCAGTGGGTGCACCAGCACCAGAAGATCCATGGCAAAGATATATTGTAAACATATCCGCTCAGCCAATCAGTGACTGCAGTAGCGTCCCGTCCCAGTCACTGGCTGACTTCTCACTGTCGGGTTTTGTTTTTGTTTTTTTGTTGTTTTTTTTTGCGGAAATCAATAGTCCGGGCGATTTTAACCCTTTGAGGACCAGGCCCAAAATGACCCAGTGGACCGCGCAAATTTTGATCTTAGTGTTTCCGTTTTTCCCTCCTCCCCTTCTAAGAGCTCCAGCACTTTCAGTTTTTTATCTACAGGCCATGTAAGGGCTTATTTGTTACAGGAATAGTTGTACTTTGTAATGGCGTCATTCATTTTACCATAACATGTATGATGGAATTCCAAATATATTATTTATGAAGATATAAATAGGTGAAATCGCAAAAAAGAATGCAATATGGTAACGTTTGGGGGGTTCCTGTGTCTACGTTATGCACTATATGGTAACAGCGACATGATACAATTATTCTATAGGTCAGTCTGAACACAACCATATGCAGGTTACACAGATTCTCTAATGTTACATATTTTTTTTTAAATGAAATCCTTTTTTTTTGGCAATTAATTATAAATAAAATGGGACTATTGTGACGCTTATAACGGTTTTATTTTTTCACCTACGGGGCTGTATGGGGTGTCATTTTTTCCGCCATGATCTCTAGTTTTTATTAATACCATATTTGTGAAGATCGGACGTTTTGATCACTTTTTATTATTTTTTTTATATATATAATGTAACATAAAATCGGTAATCCGCGCACTTTTTCCCCTCTTTTCGTGTACGCCGTTTACCGTTCGCAATGACACTTGTTATATTTTAATAGATCGGACAATTACGCACGCTACGGTATATTATATGTTTATCTATTTATTTATTTTTATATGTTTTATTTATATAATGGGAAAGGGGGGTGATTTCAGCTTTTATTGGGGGAGGGGTTTTGGGGTAGTGTAATAGTGTTTTTAACTTTTTTTTTTTTACACATTTGAAGTCCCTTTGGGGGACTTGTACATAGATTACTTTGATTTCTACACTGATGAATGCTATGCCATAGGCATAGCATTGATCAGTGTTATCGGCGATCTGCTCATTGAGCCTGCCTGTGCAGGCTCAGTGTAGCAGATCGCCGATCGGACCGCATGGAGGCAGGTAAGAGACCTCCAGCAGTCCGTTTTACCGATCGGGACCCCCGCAGTCACACTGCGGGGGTCCCGATCGGTAAGTGACAGGGGACTCCCCCTGTCACTTACACTTAAACGCCGCAGTCGCGCCGCGCGTTTAAGGGGTTAATGATACGCGGCAGCGCGATCGCTGCAGCGTGTCATTGCCGGTGAGGTCCCGGCTGCTGATTGCAGCCGGCCCCCACCTGCTGTGAAGCGCGCTCCGCTCCGGAGCGCGCTTCATAGCGGGAATAACACCCAGGGCGTACAGTTACGCCCTAGGTCGTCTGGGGACAGACTTCCATGGCGTAACTATACGCCCTGGGTCGTCTAAGGGTTAAGAAACTTTGTAATTGGATTTATTAGGCAAATATGCCATTATCTGCATTCAAAAAGACTTTCCCCAGGTCCCCCCCTCCCTCATTCACTGCTCATTATCAAGAAATCTCGACTCTTTTACATCAGTCGGGCCCGGTCTGTTCTATGGAGGGAGGAGGAGATGGATTAGTCACCAGCAGAGAGCAGAGAACAAAGGATTACACAGCGGGAGCTGTGTGAAAGCCAGTATTCAGAGGTCAGAGAGGTCAGTGCTGACTTCAGAGGGGATAGCCGATGTAGCTGTAAATTAACTCTTTGTTGTCCTGTTTTGGTGCCTCATCTCCCTCCACTTTACGTAGAAAACAATGAAGACAGGGGGGGGGGGGAGCTTCAAACTGCTTTTTCATGGTAAAAATGCATTTTTCAGCTAATAAACCCAATTACAAAGTTTCTTAAAATCGCCTGTACTATTGATTTCTGAAAAAAAAAATTCTATGACAGGTACACTTTAAATAAATTAACAAACTCACCTTCTCCCTGCTCCCACGCTGACAGGGTTTTCTTCTTCCTCCCTTTGTTATTATCATGTGGTTGTGGACTGTGCTACATATTTTGGTGTCTTAGCCAGATCTAACAGTCACATGACCTCCCACCTCGGTATATACGCCTACACATACTCTCTAGCGGGATCAGATCCTGACTGTATTTACCATTCACTTTTCTTTTTTATCTTTCTCAAAACTTGTGAGAGAAATCTCATGCCCTGAAGGAAAATCCATACAGAGATGAGAAAGACTTCAAACTTTACACAGATGGCTCCTTGGTACACAGCCAGTTCTTCGCCTCAGTTCTAGGCCATGTACCATTTGGCCGGCTATGTGCCCAAAGGCCGTGAGAGTAAATGGGGCCACCGGCTGTACTGCTTCATCTTCTTGCATAAATTATTTATTCTTATACCATTAGTATTTTATTTTTTGCTTTTTTTATATTTATACTGTTACTAGTTTTTTTTTATGTTATGTTTTTTTTTTTTTTTTATACCTTAAGCATGAGGGGGTAAAAAAAAAAAAAAAAAAAGAAGGTCGCAAAACAGCACCACCCCTGTCCTCAGGTGTGCTGCAGTACCATATACAACCTGTGGGCAGCTGGGGCGCTGTTCCTGGAATAAGGCAGCCATGTTTTTCTCAGCCTAGACAACCCGTAATCTTAATTCCTGCGCCGAGATGTCAGGTAGTGTTAAACACAAACCAATACGGAGTAAACCGCTTAATAGAGGCAGTAATCCCTCACCTAATTCTGTCACTACAGTTTACAGCATCTTATTCCGCCTCCATTCCCAACATATCGGCGAAACACAGAGACCGCCACACTGGAAGCTGTATACACAATAACTGTGATATAATACACAGAGACCGCCACACTGGAAGCTGTATACACAATAACTGTGATATAATACACAGAGACCACCACACTGGAAGCTGTATACACAATAACTGTGATATAATACACAGAGACCGCCACACTGGAAGCTGTATACACAATAACTGTGATATAATACACAGAGACCGCCACACTGGAAGCTGTATACACAATAACTGTGATATAATACACAGAGACCACCACACTGGAAGCTGTATACACAATAACTGTGATATAATACACAGAGACCGCCACACTGGAAGCTGTATACACAATAACTGTGATATAATACACATAGACCGCCACACTGGAAGCTGTATACACAATAACTGTGATATAATACACATAGACCACCACACTGGAAGCTGTATACACTATAACTGTGATATAATACACATAGACCGCCACACTGGAAGCTGTATACACAATAACTGTGATATAATACAGAGAGACCACCACACTGGAAGCTGTATACACAATAACTGTGATATCTAATACACAGAGACCACCACACTGGAAGCTGTATACACAATAACTGTGATATAATACACAGAGACCGCCACACTGGAAGCTGTATACACAATAACTGTGATATAATACACAGAGACCACCACACTGGAAGCTGTATACACAATAGCAGTGATATCTAATATATCCAATACACAATCATTAGAATTAAAATAAAACAGAAGTTAAAAAAAATAATTTTTAGGGGGAGATTTATCAAACATGGTGTAAAGTGAAACAGGCCCCGTTGCCCCTAGCAACCAATCAGATTCCACCTTTCATTTTCCAAAAAGTCTGTGAGGAATGAAAGGTGGAATCTGATTGGTTGCTAGGGACAACTGAGACAGTTTCACTTTACACCATGTTTGATAAATCTCCTCCTTAGTCTTTAAATTCCCTAAAAAAAAAAAAAATTGGAAAGCTGTCAAAAAAAATGACTGCTTTCCACTGGCTGGAAAAGGATGTATAGGCAATGTATATGGCTATACAACCAAGCACATTTACCATTTAGGAGACTGGGAGAGATGGGCGCACACCCTTAAAGGGGTACTCCAGCGACCAAAAAAAAAAAAAATTGGTGTACGAAATTTATACAGATTTGTAATTTACTTCTATTAAAAAAATCTCCAGTCTTTCAGCTGCTGTATGTCCTGCAGGAAGTGGTGTATTTTCTCCAGTCTCACACAGTGCTCTCTGCTGCCACCTCTGTCCATGTCAGGAACTGTTCAGAGCAGCAGCAAATTCCCATAGAAAACCTCTCCTGCTCTGGACAGTTCCTGACATGGACAGAGGTGGCAGCAGAGAGCACTGTGTCAGACTGGAGAGAATATACCACTTCCTGCATCACATACAGCAGCTGATAAGTACTGGAAGTCTTAAGAAAGATGGAAGAATAGTTGAAGGGGTTAAAAAATTTCTTCCACTCTTGTTATTCCCCCTGGACATGTACCTCATCCATCTGCGCCACCATCCCTGATTGGACAATATGTAAGTGTGTAAGGACAGGGAGGAGAACGGTCACATCCAATCAGCCATTTCCAAGAGGAATAACAGAGGGACGCGCAAATTCACTGAATCAGAGTCATCATTATAATCAAAGAAGAGTTAGGGAAGGGGATGTGGACATTTACCCTGCGGGCTACGCCTCTGCTAGTCACCTTTTTTCCTTCACTGCCATCTGCGTTCACGTAAGAAAGTTTCCGTCGCACGTAGAACAGCATGTCATCCTGCCGCGGAGCCCACTTCTCCATAAAATAGGTGGAATACATCCAGGTCCAAAATACAATGCGGTCATCTTTAAAGCAGCCTGGAAAGCGGAGAAAAAGATTTAAAAATAAAAAATATATTATTTTTTTTTACATTTTTAAAAAATCTATATAAATTATATAATTTTTGTTTTTGAAAACTTTTTTTTCACCAAATATGGAAAACAAAAACAATAGTACATATACTGTATATATCAGTATATTTACTTTTTATTTCATTTTTTAAATTTTTTTTTCCAGTTTTTGGGGGAAAAAATATATTTTGTTGTTGTTTTTTCCCCCTAAAATTTTTTTTAAATTATAAAAGAAAACATAAAAAATATATATAAAACTAGATATGATGTATTTATGTTTTTTTTTTTTATTAGTAAAAAAATTTTTGGCAAAAAAAAAAAAAAAAATTTTTATATATATATATATATATATATATATATATATATATATATATATATATATATATATATTATATTATATATATATATATATATATATATATTATATTATATATATATATATATTCTTTCAAAAACGGGAAAAAAAGAAAAAATATTATATTTAACAAATTTATATGTATATGTATATAAAAATAGATCCCATCCCCATTTCCGGCACTGCAGCTTTCCTTGTCCTAGATTTCTCCTCGGCTGCACAAACCACCCTGATTATTAATTTATCAAGGAAGAAGGACAGGAAATAACAGCGGCTGTAATGAGATTGGACCCGACTGTAGTCAGCACTATGCCGAGAGGTCAGGCCCTGCTGGAGAAATCTGAGGACGGCTATCCAGGATGTATCACTCAGTCTCGTCTTATACGGGTGACATCACTGGAGACTGGGCGGTGGGAACAAGAGAGTCCAGGTCCCAAACTTTATAACAAAATTGGTTAAAGGTGATGAACACTAACCAACCATTACAGACAGAGAATGTTGACGAATCTGAACAGTTTGGCAAGTTCGCTCGACTCTAGTTAGAGACTTTAGTTCTTACAGGTAATTCCTGGTTAGCCTTTCCTGCAGGAAGCACCTGACCCAAGCTTCTAACAACCACACAGAATAGGATAACTGACACATGGATACCCATAAACAAACGGGATCGGCACTTAAGATGTTTGAGGCAGCAGTTAGTAATATGCTTTACAGCAAGTCCCCCGGACATAGGCAATAGTAGAGAGAAGCTATCCCACTGACATGAATGGGAAGCATACAGCATACCCCGTGACCTTTGAGGAGATAATTTCAGAGAGGGGAAGGGGAGGCTAAGCTGTGAGCTTCATATGTTGTCAATTTTACTGTAATTCTGTACAGATCACTTTCGGGCAGCCTCCTCCTTATCACCACAAACTTACCAGGAAGTCTCAGTTTAGTTTTAGGCCTAGTGGCCACCATGGAAAGAGCATTTTTAAAATATAATTAATAAAATTGAAAATTCATAACTATCGGTTAGAAGCTGATATGTCTCTATAGTGCATGGGGCACTGAGGATGGAGGAAAGTTTCTTACCTTCATCCTCTGCGCCGTTTTTGGGAGCTATGTAGTTTATTAGATATGTAAATGAGGCAGCTTGGTGCCCTGGGGGCGGGGCTTCCACATCAGTGCACTGATCGACCCTGGATGACCCACCCCTTCTAATGAGCACCCAGCAGAGTACCACCCAAACTGCGGTTTGGGACCTCCCATAGTATCTCTATCCCACACAGTGTTTGCAGGGTTGCGTTGAGAGTTAATGTAGTCACGATCCAACAATCTACGATCATCTGTCAAAAGGCAATCGCGCTATTTATACAAGTAGCAAAGTTGGACAAGTTTCCGAAAATTAATCACAAGCTGCACACCCAAAGCAGAACCATTAGCAAATTGTATTCTGCCTGAGATACGAGAAATTTCTGGACCCCAAAGAGTCAAGTCAAGGCCCTCCAGGCCACCGTCTGTTGTGCCTCCTCGCTCTCCACCATCGCGTCTCCTACCAGTGGGATAACGGGCAGCAATTTACGCCGCCATCTGGCAAGAATGAAGAAGTCTTTACGTCACCGCACACCAACGGAGGAGTCCTGCACACAGGCATGCTACAGTCACATACCTCATGGGGTGAGAGTACTTCAAGAACGCTCAGGTTCGTATTAACATGAATGTTCGGCGTTTGCATACCGGTGGCTGAAGTTAGATGCAGCCCTATGCAACCTATGGCTCTATCCATGTTTTCCAGGACTCCCAAGGGCTGCATCCAACTTTTTCAGACACTGGTAATCCAATTCCTTGTAGAAGGGAACAGGCTACTACCAGGCTCCTCTGGCAGCTGCTTATATCCCATGGGAGTAAAATTGTGTATGCTGAAATCCATCATGCCCAGTTCCAATCGAGGACAGATGGGATGCCGCCATACACATCAGATCGCCAATCGATCCTTCAAAGATAAACGGGACCTACAAACTTCAATTCGGTGTCCTATGACCTACAATATTTGGAGAGTTGGGGGTGGTCGATAACTTAGACCATCCACTAAGTACATACTTTATTTAGACCATGTAAAACATTTTCAACACTTTCAAAAAATTCCTTTGCTGTTGCAAATAACTTGACCGGCAAAAAACAGTAAAGACACCGCGGGGAAATGTAACCGAACCAATATCTTTATTACTAAGCAATAAAAAAACAAAACCAAGGAGCTTTACACAGCCTTATCCTAGTCCTTAAGGACATCCACATGCCCTAGTGATAAAAATATAGGCTACGCGACACAAAAATAATATTGGGTAAGAATCATTTTTGGATTCTAAAATGATGAACTTCAAATAAAAAAAAAAAAAGCTTTTGAAAAAGTTTCGTAATTCGTTCCTTTCCTTCAACATGAAGAAAAAAAAACATCTTGCTGGTTCTTCTTCTTTTTCACCGAACTGGTATTAGAAACAACAAATTTCCACCAAGTGACCACCACATCTTCTGATAATCTACAAAAAAAACAGCTGTAACCGAAGCATGAATAAATAAAAATCTAGGCGTGTGGAATTATATAAAAAGGTTAGAGATCTCATATTTCTCCAATTCTTCAACAAAAGTTTAGGATTTATCCATCTCCTTCGAGTTGCTTGGTACTTTAGCAATGTCCCATAGCCACAGCCACCTTCTATGTCCCTCAGATGGTCCTTTGATGTCACCACGATTGCGGTTGAGTGAGCATCATGAAAGTGTCCAGGTTCGGCAGCTTCTCTGAACACTCAGCATTTAACTCCACGCATCTGGAGAAGGTGGATGCCACCCAAGGACTGCCTGGAAAACATGGATACAACCTTTGGCTGTAGCCAGGTTTTCCAGAACTCCCATGGGCGGCATCCACTTTCTCCAGACGCGGGGCGTTAAATGCTGAGCATTGACGTTCGGAGAAGTTGCCGTGGTTAATTAACACTAACCACGATCAATGAGGATTGACCATTGCATCATAGAAAATATGTTCCAATATCCTATACGAAGTCTTGGATAAAACATCAATGGTCAGAATTTTTTGAACTAGACGTCAAACCACTGCTTGATCCATGAACTTCATCTTATAGTCCAGTGTTGATGGGCACCAAAAATATTGGATCCTACCAAGTCCTAGTGGTGGGAAACTAGAATTTTTGGTGGAACTCTGATCTACTCATGTTGAAGTATTTTAGAAGTATTTGTTAACCCTGGGGTGGTACTTATTGCTATCTGAAATAGACTCAGGTAATCTCCACTTGATATAATGTCCCGTAAGGCTTGTTGACTGGTAACTGGCATGCCGTAGCGGACACAGGATCTAGAAGAGGCCTTACTGCCAATAAATAAGATGCTAACTGTCCCAAAAATAATCACCTACACACACATAACATAGACCCTTCCCCGATGTAGCACCATCTTCCGTATTCTGTTTGACAAGCCTACAGTGTCAATACTTGGCATCGCCTGGCATCGTGTCATATCATCCTGTAACGTTGGTAAGTTGGATAGGTTACACTGAATGCCGATAGAGAAATGTTTGGGTCGTAGACTAGCGGAAACTTTTTTGTGCGATTTTCCGAAGTAAGGATCAGTGTTTGTACCGCGGTGCACGTGGCGGGAGCAATAATCCGTCACTTTTCCCATAGGCTTCGGGGGAGGGGGTAACTTGATCTTTTTCCTTCTTGCAAATCTTGGTAAGTCATCTTCGGGGAGAATTTTTGTTGGAGAATCGTCCATTATTTCAACTTTTACTGTGGCTTCATTGACTATAGTGTTGGTGGCAAATGTTTGGTTACAGACATGGTGGACTGGAGTCTGTACTTCTCCGGCATAACTGTGCTCCTTGGCAGCCATTGCGACATCCATCAAGCTGCTACCTCTTTTTGATCTTTTCATCGATTTATACGCTCCCTCTTCCATCACGTCTCCTGAAACTCTTCTCTGAGGGAATACGGTAGGGACCGCTCCCTTTTTAAGAAAATACGAGCGACCTCTAATTTCGTAACAGTCTTTGCCAAAGTGGAGAGAACACATACGGTAACTTCCTCTTGGGGCTTCCGCAATCTTTTTACTAAGCTCCTCCATGTTCCCAAAGTCTTGTTTGGTCTGCAGGAGCCACAATCGCACATTCTCAATTTCTGGTGGAAAAGCGTGGAGGACCGGAGCTGGGTCTTTGGTTTTCGAGGAGGAGGTGCAGCCTTGGACTATGCAAGATGGCATCCTAGAAAAATTGTGATAGTGAGTACGGTTGTGAAGTCATCTTTGGGGTAAGACATATTAAATTCATAGGAGATTTAAGAAAGACGCTTAAACAGGAGGACAACGTTCCTCAACCTTGATCTTTTGGTTTCCCCAAGTGGCCATGTTTTCAGGACTGCTTTGGTTTTTAATGGGTGGTAGAATTATGGTGTTTTCTCTATGAGGCATCCATGAATCATGGCCTGTTGGTGGGACGTGAGGACTGGAGATAAGTGTTGAGTGAACTGTTTGGGTTCGGCAATGTTCTCCGAACCTGAATGGTGGCTAGAGAAGTTGAATGCCGTCCTAGGGAGTCATGAAAAACATGAATACAGCCATTACCTGTATCCATGTTTTCCTGGCAGCCCTAGGGCAACATCCAACTTCTTCAGCCACCACTCCAGTTCGGAGAACGTTGCCGGACCAAACGTTGCCAAATTCCGAGGGTTTGGAGAACACCGCCGAACAGTTTGTCGAGTCCGCTCAACACTACTGGAGAGGACACTGCTCTAGTCTTCTGTAGCTACCTGCCACCATTCTTCCTTTTATAAGGTGCCCATACATTTGGAGAACAGTCATCTTTCCCGACCTCCCTATATACATGAATGTTAGGCGCCATGCTTCCTCTATGGGGAGGGGAAAGCTGCAGACTGAAAGCTCTGTCATTGGCTTCTCTCTCCCAGAAGAAAAGAGAAAGGTCGGACATGTTTGACTTTAACTGACGACCCTTTTCGCCAACACCAACTTTTGGTTTAGAGTCGAGAGGCCGCCATTCACATTATACAATTTTCCGTGAAAGTTGGCTGGTTTAGTTGAGATTTATGGGCACCTTTAGATTGAAGGAGAACTTCAACTTCATGGTTATATGCTCCACCACTAGCAGAAGACCTGTACTTTCCTCCACTCTCCTCACCAGCACTTCCAGCCTCCTGTGTTACATAGGGGAATACGATCCCCACAAATAAGAAAAAAGTGTAAAGTGGGAAGGGTGTTGGGCAGTTATTTGGTGTTTACCCCCCTACAGTGTTAATACTGAGGGCTGAGTTGTAATACCGCACACAACCTGGTTTGGTGCTAAAAATTCTTTATCCAGGATTAGAAAAGCTGATGTTGTCCAGAAACATCGCCACCCTTGTATTCAGGTTGTGTTTGGTATTGCAGGTCAGTTTCTTTGAAGTGAAAGGAGTCGAGCTGTAATACCGCATATAACCGGAGGACAGGGGTGGCGCTGTTTTTGATAGAAAACAGTCACATTTTTCTAATCCTAGAAAGCCCCTTTAAATTGTACCTGTCATGACGCCCCTTGCCAGATCTGGTAATCCGGAAGTTCGGATCTCCTTAAATACCATGCTGGGATCAGCACGGTCATGGAGGATCAGTGACTACTACTAACCTAACAACACTAGATGTCATTAACAATTTTTGGGGATTTTCCCGACAGGCGACCTCCATACACACTATACTGCTGATATTTATTCAACATGGCTGCACGTGTGCTGCGTCTCATGTGACTACCCAGGCTGGGGGGGGGGGGGCTGCAGTGACGAGAGGAGGAGGGGGCTGGGAGATGTGCGGGGTGGGGGAGCCTGTACCTGTATCCACACAGTGAACGCCCATAGAGCGCTCGTTTTGAATGTTCTACAGCAACAAGGACAAAGCTGCGGCTGCTGCAAGGAAGTCACTGGGTCCTAGTGCTAGTGTCCTGTGCAGTTACAGGGTCTTATAAGCCACCGGCCACCACTCCTGGGTGCTCCTTACCTGCTACGTCTCCCCTTCAGGCTCAGCTGCCTCCTAGCTCTGCTGCATTAGGGCACAGACACTGCAGCTCCACTGTAGTCTGAAATCCACCTCCTGGCTCAGTTCTGATGATGTCATCGGCTCTTCCTGTCTTAGCTCCTCCTCCTCTCAGCTGCTGTATATAAACCCGGGCTCAGCAGGGAGGGAAGGGGATTATAAACTACAAACACCCGAGGAGAGAAGAGGATGACGAGGGAGATTTACTTAAAGGGGCTATCCAGGATTAGAAAAACAACAGTTTTTTCCTCCCAGAAACAGCGCCACCCTTGTATTCAGGTTGTGTGTGGTATTTCATTGCCGAGCTGTAATACGACACACAACCTAAGGACGGGTTGTGTGTAGTATTACACCCCTCATACATCCCTTTAAGACTCATTTATATGGGGCCGTTCTTTTTTTTTTTTTTACAAAACCCCCAGTAAATGACGGACATAGCGTACCGCACGTATTGTGAAAGCATGGGCCATATTACAGGTTCAGATCTGAGGCCTCGTGCACACAACTGTGTTAAAGGGGTTATGCAGCACTACAAAAACATGGCCACTTTTCCCCCTACTGTTGTCTCCATTTCAGGTGCAGTTTGCAATTAAGCTCCATTTACTTCAATGGAACTGAGTTTCAAAACCTGCACCCAAACTGGAGACAACAGTAGGGGGAAAGTGGCCATGTTTTTGTAGCGCTGGATAACCCCTTTAAAGGGGTTGTCCAGGATTAGTAACACATAGCTGATGTCTTCCAGAAACAGCACCACTCCTGTACTCAGGTTGTGTGTGGTATTACAGCTCAGTTCCATTGATGTGAATGGAGCTGAATTGTAATACCAGACACAACCAGTCCAAAAGTAGGTGGACACTATGGGGGAGATTTATCAAACATGATGTAAAGTGAGACTGGCTCAGTTGCCCCTAGCAACCAATCAGATTCCACCTTTCAATTCCTCACAGACTCTTTGGAAAATGAAAGCTGGAATCTGATTGGTTGCTAGGGGCAACTGAGCCAGTTTCACTTTACATCATGTTTGATAAATCTCCCCCATAGTGTAATAGGGTTATGAAGGGGGAGATTTATCAAACATGGTGTAAAGTGAATCTGGCTCAGTTGCTCCTAGCAACCAATCAGATTCCACCTCTCATTCCTCACAGACTCTTTGGAAAATGAAAGCTGGAATCTGATTGGTTGCTAGGGGCAACTGGGCCTGTTTCACAGATCCAGTATATTTTGTCCACCTAATTTAGGACCACCCTGTGTGTGTGTGTGTATGTATATATTTATTTATTTATATTTATTTATTTTCTTTCGTGTTTTCGTCATTTTTTTTTTTTTGTACATTCCAGAAATTTCCTCTTTTCATGCGGCTGATGTCATGACGGCTCAGTCTGATGAATATTCCATAGATTTTTTTTCTACCATCTGTGTCGGACGGCTGTAATCTTATCCCAGATCGCATCCAATATGGGGGATTTTCAGGTCAGGGCTGACACATGACTAATAGATGCCACTCATGTGTTATTATTAGCCCCGCGTCCTGGTAGTCACAGGCCAGAGAGGCGAGTGGTGGGGACCAGGACGTCGCTAAGGGAAGGGACGGGTTACAGAAATGTCGGTAAAGTGTCCGTTGTCACTAGGACAGGTCCCTCTCATTCATTTCATGAAACCGAGCTGCAATACCCACACTCAAACAGAGAACAAGAGTGGCGCTGTTTCTGAAAGAAAGCAGCCATGTTTTTCTAAGCCTGAACAGCCCCTTTAAGGTGGTCACAGATCTTTAATAGCCATCAGCTGGACATCAGTTATTTGTCTCAATCCCCCCTGCGCACACGGACGTTCAGTTTGGCTGAGTGTGTGTATGATTTCAAGATGGGAGAAAAAGCCACTTTTTGGAGATTCTGCATTCAAATTCATCATGGACGATCCTTCTCTTCCCCAACATCAGGGGGAAAGTCATCGTCTGGTGTATGGGAGCCTTAAAGGGATATTCCACTTAGACTCTTGATATGTTGCAGCCCATGATGAGACTAACTATTCCTTCCATACTTGTTATTATCTATTCAGTCTCCTTCCCCCAGTTCTCAGCTGCTGCTTTCTGGTGAAGACACAAAAATCTGCATGCGAGCTTTTCTCTCTGTCTCCCCCTCCTCCCCCCCTCCCTTCTGAGACAGCTGATGTAAACAGGCTGTATCTGCACTCTGTAATGCCCAGAGTGAGGTCGACCACAATGTGACCTCAGATTAATCCTCCCTGTATTACAGAATGCAAAAACAGCGCCACCCCCGTCCTCAAATTGTGTGTGGTATTACACTTTAGCTCCATTCACTTTGATGGAACTGAGCTGCAATACCACACACAAACTGAGGACAGGTGAGGCGCTGTTTCTGGAGGTAAGCATTGTTATTAAGCCTGGATAATCGCCTGGATAATCCCTTTAAGAGCATGTGGGGACTGATAAAACCCTGTTCTCAGTTCACTGACATTTCCAGGAGGAATAACTGAGGAACTCAAAAAATACGGTCAACATACAAGTTCAGCATTCACCCCCTGACCATGTCACATGACCCAGATGGGGAGGGGGTAATCTAATCGCTCCCATCACCCATCGGCGGTCTTATCTTCACACCCGCCGCTCTTTATTAGATTCGCGCTGGCTCGCTCCTGGCTGGTGCAGCAGGCGGTATTATAATCTCGCTCTATGACTCATTCCCATACAAAAGGCAGCAAATGAAACCCTCTCGGTGAGCGGAATAGTGAGCAGGTGCTGTGCGCATTGTCAGCTCCTCAGCATCGTGAATCAACAGGTGCTGCGAGCATAAAACCCGCCATCTAATGTCACTCTGTGCCAGGATCTGTCCATGTCTATGGAGGGCAAAAGGGGACAAACCTCTGCCCCCCCCCCATACCCCACTCTCACGATGACTATTTTATGGGCACTGTACGGTAGCCTTATTGTATTGTGTTATTATATCAGCACAATATGGCGGTAGAAATAAAAAAAAAAATGTACCAAACTGAACATGGGCACCTAGACTGCCACCGATCCAAACCTCTAAAATATCACTATGATGTGACGGATGTCTTTAAAAAGGACAGGTACTGTGCGGTAGCATTGCCTAAACACTGTATGGTAGTATTCATTCAGCAGTGTCAGGTGTATTATATGGCTGTATCATATGACCACCTGTACGCTGGTTTTACTGGAGCAGCGTATGATGGTATTATTTCATGACCCTATGGCGGCATTATTTGAGCACTTTATGGCAGCATTATTTAGACACTATAACACGATCTGGGCACTGTAGTGGTTGTATTACTTATTTAAGCTGTGTCTGGTAGTGTTATAGAGACACCATACGGAAGCATTATTAGAGCTCTGTATGGTGGTATACTACTGTATAGCAGCATTAGGTGACTACTTTACGGTAGTATTACTTCAGCACTGTATGGTACCATTAATAGAGCAGCGTCTGAAGTATAATTTCAGAACTATATTGTAGAATTATGTAAGCAAAGAGCATTATTTCAGCCCAGTATGGCAGCACCATCATCTCAGCCCAGTATGGCGGCATAATCTCAGCCACGTATGGCAGCACCATCATCTCAGCCCCATCTCAGACCCCTGTAGCCCCATCATCATCTCATCATGCCACCCTGAAAGCTGTACAGCATAGAAGACCGTGCAGTATTACTACCCGCCAATGTCTGATCCACCAACAGACAGCACCAGACACAGGAGTCACATCTGTGCGGATCTGAGCTGTAGTACCACACACAACCTGAACCAGAGGGGTGCTGTCTCTGGAAGAAAGCAGCTATGGTTTTCTTATCTTCGGGCAATGGATGATTAAGTATTAGCCCTAAGGCTTCGAGGACTCGTCCAGCATACCACAGCCTCACCCTTATGTTTGCAGAACTCTGGAATTTGGAGTGTGACTTGTGTAACCGCAGTGTTACTATTCTCCGCTGCAGCATTCAGCCAGAAACACAGGAGAGGAGGTAATACAAAGCAAACACAGCGGGAGAGTGCGACACGGGCGATACACATAGCAGCTCTGGAGTATAATACAGCATGTCACTCAGGATCAGTAATGTATGTACACAGTGACCCCACCAGCAGAATAGTGAGTGCAGCTCTGGAGTATAATACAGCATGTCACTCAGGATCAGTAATGTATGTACACATTGACCCCACCAGCAGAATAGTGAGTGCAGCTCTGGAGTATAATACAGGATGTAACTCACAATAAAATCTTATCTCATCCACAGTAACCACCATACATGGCAGAAAGTACCTGGTACTACAGATACATATATATATGGGGGGGTGGGGGGGTGACGTCTATGACCTGATAACCACAATGATTTACTGTTTGCCATCAGGCGGTTCTGATAGAGGAAGAAGGAAGTTTACACCGATCACCTGAAATGAGGAACTGAGATTATCTGGGAAAACCAGAACACGACACCCAGCAATGTCCCACAATATTATTGTAGTTACAGATTGTTGTGGATTTACATTAAAGGGGTCTCCTGCCCCCTGGAATGTACCACTAATAATGGGGGGGTCCAACTAGAGTGATCTCCACCATCACTAACACACAGCAGCTGTGGCTATAGGAAGACACTGTGCCGCTGCCTACTGCTCCTAAACCCACATGGATCAGCTGATCACCAGGGAAGGGTGCCTTAAAGGCATTCGCTCAGCTCCATATCAAGCTAAGGCTAAGTGTCAAGGAGGCGGTGCCAGTAGCATGCCTCCTATCAAGCTGAGGCTAAGTGTCAAGGAGGCGGTGCCAGTAGCATGCCTCCTATCCTGAGTGACTAACAGAGCTCAGTACTGTAGATCAGGGTAAGGAAGGGGAGGGGAGGGAGCAGGCAGGCATGCATGCTGCGGCTTGGCATCGCCTCCTTGACATTTGCTGTAATATTATTTATATATTTGTTTTATACAACAAATTGCAAGTCGCCCCCTTAGGAGAACGCTGAGAAACCCCTCATACCACCCAAGCCAAAATCTTTCCGAGGAAGAACATTACAGGCAAATTACGTAAACTAGAGACCCTTTAAATACATCACAACAAGCCTGGGGGTTGTATATAGCCGACCCTTTAATTTTATTACTGTGGAAGAAACCATTGATAAATCTAGAGGGGGGGGGGGGGGTATACTGATGCGATGTGATAAATGAGGCTGGAGAGCAGATAGGGATGGAGGAAGGGGGGGGGGGGGGTCTGGGACACTGCGGACAGCTCGGAGTCAGGCAGCTCCATGTGAGCGGGAGGAGGACACCTTTGTTCTCAGGTGGAGGAGAAACGAGGCACAATATAAGATAAGACCCCCGCCCCCCTACAGGAGACCCCCAGGATTAGGGGTATAATACACACAAGCCACAACATATTATAGTCATCTATTTGTATGATAGGAGGATTAGGTAGAATACTTTGTATTCATAGGATTTTATATACAGCAATTCCAAGTGATGTAAGGAAGGGTGGGGGAGGGAGCAGGCATGCATGCAGCGGCTTCCAATCTACTGCTAAACTACAAATCCCATCATGCCGTCTGGAGATATAAAAGTAGTGACCAGACTGTTATTCTCTCAGACTATAAGACCTTCTTAACCCTATGCAGATATCCCAAAAATCCCCCTAAATCAGACAACTATAGTGCCCCCCTCCCCCCACCCCCACAACTCCTCCAAAGTCACACAGTCCCCCCCTCCCACAAACACACCAACATTCCAATCTGTAACATTGTTGGAATGCAGAACGTCTTCTGTTACTTTGTTGCAATTTAAATTCTTTCCCCAGTCAATTGACAACCGACTGACAACCGTATTCAATAAATACAGATTTTTTTTTTTTTTAAATAATTCTCATAAACCCCAAATATGTTTCCTGATAAAATACAACAAGTAGTTTGGGCGCAATTGTGGTAAGTCAGTCACGAGTCCCCAAAAAACGTGTTTTTTCATTCCTTAAAAAAAAAAAAATAATAATTTAATAAATATATATATATATATTCAAATCCAGATTGAAAGACTAAGTAAATAAGAATAAATAAGAAAAATTAAAATTAAATTAGTTTACTAGTAACGAAGGACAAATAATCATTTTTTCTCACTCCGCCATAATAGTAAACATGCCATGAAGATGCGATTCATGATCACTCATCCTTTTTTCCCCCCTTTTAAATTTTTTCCCCAAAAAATATTCAGATCCAGGCTGAAAGAAGGGAAGGGGGGGGGAGGGGGAGGTAAAACCAAGTGTTTTATGTTTTAATACAAAATTCGCCATGTGATCTGTTACTCGTAGAGCTGGTGTGAACGAGTGATGAAAACACGACACCGCCACTGCGCTTTTAAAAAAAAAAAAAAAAAAAAAAAAAAAAAAATTCTTAAAATGTTTAAAAGGAAAACAAAAAATTGAATATAATAAATTAAAACTTAGAAACTGAATTTTTCAATTGTTAATTAAACGATTCGATACATTCACGGACATTCCGAAGACAAGTTGATACATTTAAAAAAAAAAAAAAAATGTCATTGGCTGGTGGCGGAGAGGTGGCGGGTGAGGTCACGGCTGGGCGGAGACGTGGCGGCTGGTATGAAGGCGGTGGCAGGTGACATGGCGGCTGGTATGACGGCGGTGGTGGGTGACATGGCGGCGGGTGACATGGCGGCTGGTATGACGGCGGTGGCGGGTGACATGGCGGCTGGTATGACGGCGGTGGTGGGTGACATGGCGGCGGGTGACATGGCGGCTGGTATGAAGGCGGTGGTGGGTGACATGGTGGCTGGTATGACGGCGGTGGCGGGTGACATGGCGGCTGGTATGACGGCGGTGGTGGGTGACATGGCGGCTGGTATGAAGGCGGTGGCGGGTGACATGACGGCGGTGGCGGGTGACATGGCGGCTGGTATGAAGGCGGTGGCGGGTGACATGGCGGGTGACATGGCGGCTGGTATGACGGCGGTGGCAGGTGACATGACGGCGGTGGCGGGTGACATGGCGGCTGGTATGACGGCGGTGGCGGGTGACATGACAGCGCTGGCGGTCACCGTACGGCGGGGGATGGACACTTTCGCCTATGGTCAGCCTACGCGGAGCCCAGCGCCCAGCTCTCCATTGTTCCATAGACATCACATGACCCCCCCAGATCCAGCCCGATCCCCACAGCCCGATCCCCCCCCCCCGGCTCGCACTCACCCAGGCCGCTGATCTCCTGGCGGATATTGAGGCGGTTCCTCTCGTCCACTATGGCTGAGATCATCTGCTGGAGGGAGCGGTCCAGACCCCCGTTCTCCTCCTCCCGCTTCCCCGCTGCCCGGCTGTGACTCTTTACAGCGGCCATCATCCACCCGGAGCCGCCGCCGCTGCTCTCATCGCACTCAGCCCCGGTGACTCCCAGTGACACAGACCCCCAGTCAGGCGACACTTCCGTCTCCCATAGCGGATCAGCTGGGAGCTTCCTGCAACACGCTGGAGCCGCAGCCAATCAGCGGCCGCATCTGCTTGACAGAAGGCGGGGCTAACGGGGCGTGATCCAATCAACTCTTACAGAGATTCTAACGGAAGGCGTGGCTAAGGGAAATAAACCGCCAATCACGGGCTGGAGCAGATGACAGCGGGCGTGACATGGCAGACCGTTATCCAATCATTGTTCAAGAGGGGCGGGGTTATGTTCATCAATAGCCAATGAGGTGGCGCCGTGGTTTAAAGGGACTTTGTGTGTATGCTGTGGCTGAGGGCAGGTGGAGAATGGGACATGTGCGCTGCAGACAAGTGACAAGTTCAGCCTCAAGGTGGCCCCGAGCTGTGTGACCGGAATACATCATGGGGGGCGGCTGGGTGGGGCCCCTGCTCTGGAGCCTCTAGACTGGAGCCATAGCAGGATCCCCCAGGGCTCACACCTATGTAGGGGTTATAGCACAGAAGAGATGGGGGCTCTGAGCTGCATTAGGATCTTATCATATGGGTCTGAGTATATATATATATATGTGTGTGTGTGTGTATATATATATATATGTGTGTGTGTGTGTGTATATATATATATATATATATATATATATATATATATATATATATGTGGGGTCCATGAGTAGCATCAATGTGTATGCCAGCCCAGCATGCCACCCTGTTCCCATAACACAGGCTGAGAGACACATGAAGGGGGGGGGGGGGGGGTGACCTCTCCAGAAGACCACCTCTTTGAGAAGACTCCCGGATCCAGACAAGATATCCATACACTATGCATAGAACTTTGGAGAAGACCATTCCTCTTCCATGTAGTTTTGGATGGTAGTTGTAATTATGTTTTACTGTATATTGTAAGCAAGGGGTCCAGTCTGTATGTCTGCATTTCTATAATGGCCGTACACCTAAAGACCCTTTTACACGCGCCAATAGTCTGCTTCATCATGTGATCAGCATTACCAGGCTTCATCATGGTGTCAGCATTACCAGGCTTCATCATGGTGTCAGCATTACCAGGCTTCATCATGTGATCAGCATTACCAGGCTTCATCATGTGATCACCATTACCAGGCTTCATCATGTGATCACCATTACCAGGCTTCATCATGTGATCACCATTACCAGGCTTCATCATGTGATCACCATTACCAGGCTTTATCACAGGTTTTTTCTTGTCAAATACAATCTGATGAAGCCTGGTATTGCTGATCACATGGAAAAGCCCAGACAGTTCCTGATCTGCTGAGGGCAGATCAGGGATGGGAGGGGAGTGAGGAGATGTTACAGCCCTCAGCAGATCAGGAGCTTGAGAAAAAAAAAACATTTTCTACATTCTGGAAGCACAGACAGATATATGGAAGGTACCATGTGTCTCCATTACCTAACAGCATCTAACAGCGTCAGTAGTTTGGAAGCTGAATCACAGCCGATAGATTCCCCTTTAAGGGGAGAGATCAATAAGCTATTACCAGATACTTCTGGCAGCGGTTTATCTCCTCTGAGAACAAAGGATCCAGTAAGTTAGCCTCCATCCTGGGCACTTGTTTTCCTTCTCAGGGCAGCGTGTTCCCGCTGTATCCTCTCATCCCCCGCACTGACTCACGGCTCAGTGTCCAGTCTCAGGAGCTCTCAACCTACTTACACAGTAATGAGGTCAGGTAACGGGAACACGCAATCCGCTGTCAGTCACTCCGATGCGAATGTGAAGCCCGGGTCACACCGCACCGACCGCAAACACAGCTGCTGTGCATACAGGGGATAGGACTGCGGGGAATGTATAACCCCTATGGAAGTGTCCCTATGTGTATCCAAGATGTCACCCAGCTGTGTACATGAGGATGTGTCCATAGGTGAAGCACAGGACTTACCCGGGCAACTGCTATATGTTAGTGTCTGAGTGTGTCAGTCAATGTCTGTGTCAGAGTCAGTCAGTCTCTGTGTCAGAGTCAGTCAGTGTGTCAATAATGTGTGATTGTGTATGTTAGTGGAGGAGGGGCCTGCTGGGGCTCTGTTGCCCAAGGTCCTGCAAAAACTTGGAGCCGGCCCTGGTGAAGCAGGAGAGGGTATTCTATGGGGATTTGCTGCTGCTCTGGACAGTTCCTGACATGGACAGAGGTGGCAGCAGAGAGCACTATGTCAGACTGGAAAGAATACACCACTTTCTGCAGGACATACAGCAGCTGATAAGTAGTGGACGACAAGATTTGTTAAAGGGGTTGGTCACTTTATAATAAAATTATTCAATGTACAGTATTAGGCTCGATTCACACGTTGTAAGAGTGCGGCTGTATGTGCGGCTGTAATTGTGCGGCGGTATATTTGATGGTTCGTGTGTATGCTGGAAAGTATAGGATATGCGGCTGCACAGTGCACACTATGTATGAATCTACGGCCCTATCGTAAACGGACCTGTAAAAAATGAACAAGACCATTGTTTGCGGCTGAATATGCGGCCGTGGATTGACAGGCGGTCCGTACGGAGTACTTCAAAAATAGCCGGCAATGATGCCGAATGCCGATGCCTCTAATAGTTAATATATTAAATTAATCAAACACATTTTCTTTGTAATCAAGACACTTTCGTTGATCAATAATTTATTTCTAACGAATCCATCATTTTGCAATTAAATATACTGTTAAAAAAAATAGATATATAAATAAATGTATATTTATATATATATTTATTTTTTGACAGTATATTGAATTGCACAATGATGGATTCGTTAGAAATAAATTATTGACCAACGAAACTGATTTTATTTCACGAAAATGTGTTTTTTTAATTAAATATTAATTAGTACAGGAAGCTCCATAAGCCGTTAATTCATATGCCGGCAAAAGAGCTTTCTGTACTAATCATCACTTTACTTTAATGAAAACATCAAATGTTTCTTCTAATTATGTTATCACAATAGCATTATTAGAAGAAACATTTAGAATTATATGTGCGCTCAGCTGATTGGCTGATCGGCTGAGCGCACATATAAAGAGCCAGTCGGCAGCACAGTGACTTCATTGTGCTGCGGACCAGCGAAGAGACAACATCGTGGTCAGTATAGAGCTCTCCCCACCCCCTCCCCAGCACCGCACCCCTCCCAGCAAGGAAGGAGGGGTCACTTAACCCCTTCCTTGCTGGGATGGGTGCAGTCTGACATCAGTCTGGCCCCCAAGGGGTTAAGGGGGATACAATATATCCTCCCTTAACCCCTTGGGGGCCAGACTGTAAGCAGCGATCTGTAAAGATGCTGCATACTGTAAGGTGCACAACACCGCTCACAATGATGGGCGTTGTGCTCCTGTTTGTGTGTTTTTTGTGTGTTTCTCCCTTTTGTTTTTCAGATATCGGTATCCTGGGGATTACGTCGGATTCCATGGACTACGTCGATAACCAGCGTTTTTTTAATGTTTTTTTTTTATAAAATGGTCAATGAGGGGTGTGGGGGTGTTTTTATTTGAATAAAAAAATTTGTAAACTTGTGTCTTGTCTTTATTTCTTTACTTTATAGACTTAGTAGTGGAAGCCGTCTAATAGACGGAATCCATTACTAAGTCGGGGCCTAGTGTTAGCCGGTATAAAATGGCTAACTCTAACCCCCTATTATTACCCCAGTACCCAATGCCACCAGGGGTACTGGGAAGAGCCGGGTGCCAGTGGTCCCGCAGCGTCAAAATTGGCGCTCCTGGACCGGGCGGCAGCAGGCTGGTAAGATTTAGGCTGGGGAGGGCCTAAACCAATGGCTCTTCCCACCCTGGTGTTACCAGGCTGCTGTCGCTTGGTTTTTAACCCGGCTGGTTCTAAAAATAGGGGGGACCCTATGCGTTTTTTTTTTAAATAAATAAATAATTAAAAAAAAACGCATAGGGTCCCCCCTATTTTTATAACCAGCCGGGTTAAAAACCAAACGACAGCAGCCTGGTAACACCAGGGTGGGAAGAGCCATTGGTTTAGGCCCTCCCCAGCCTAAATCTTACCAGCCTGCTGCCGCCCGGTCCAGGAGCGCCAATTTTGACGCTCCGGGACCACTGGCACCCGGCTCTTCCCAGTACCCCTGGTGGCATTGGGTACTGGGGTAATAATGGGGGGTTAGTGTTAGCCATTTTATACCGGCTAACACTAGGCCCCAACTTAGTAATGGATTCCGTCTATTAGACGGCTTCCACTACTAAGTCTATAAAGTAAAGAAATAAAGACAAGACACAAGTTTACAATTTTTTTTTATTCAAATAAAAACACCCCCACACCCCTCATTGACCATTTTATTAAAAAAAACATTAAAAAAACGCTGGTCATCGACGTAGTCCACGGAATCCGACGTAATCCCCAGGATACCGATATCTGAAAAACAAAAAGGGAGAAACACACAAAAAACACACAAACAGGAGCACAACACCCATCATTGTGAGCGGTGTTGTGCTCCTTACAGTATGCAGCATCTTTACAGATCGCTGCTTACAGTCTGGCCCCCAAGGGGTTAAGGGAGGATGTATTGCATCCCCCTTAACCCCTTGGGGGCCAGACTGATGTCAGACTGCACCCATCCCAGCAAGGAAGGGGTTAAGTGACCCCTCCTTCCTTGCTGGGAGGGGTGCAGTGCTGGGGAGGGGGTGGGGAGAGCTCTATACTCACCCCGATGTGTCCTCTTCGCTGGTCCGCAGCACAATGAAGTCACTGTACTGCGGACCGGCTCTTTATATGTGCGCTCAGCCGATCATCCAATCAGCTGAGCGCACATATAATTCTAAATGTTTCTTCTAATAATGCTATTGTGATAACATAATTAGAAGAAACATTTGATGTTTTCATTAAAGTAAAGTGATGATTAGTACAGAATGCTGTATTACCGGGAATATGAATTAACGGCTTATAGAGCTTCCTGTACTAATTAATATTTAATGAATAAAACACATTTTCGTTTAAATAAATTCAGTTTCGTTGGTCAATAATTTAATTCTAACGAATCCATCATTGTGCAATTAAATATACTGTCAAAAAATAAATATATATATAAATATACATTTATTTATATATATATTTATTTTAACAGTATATTTAATTGCAAAATGATGGAATCGTTTACATTTAATTATTGAACAATAAAAGAGACTTTATTAGACAGAAAATGTGTTTTATTAATTCAATATATTAACCATGAGAGACATCGGCTATAGTGCAGAGGATCGCAAACCCCGGTAATAGCGATTCATGTAAACTGTTTCCCTGCTTTCCCAGATGCATCCAGAGGTGTTTCCATCACTTTCTTAACATTTTATTTGTTATTTTTAGTTGAACCAGATTTCCAAGTAAATGACCGTATGTTTTGAGCCGCATGTCTATTTTTTCCCACGGCCGGAGTTTCACCCGCACATTTACAGCCGCATAAAAAATACAGCCGCACAGTTACAGCGTGTGAACCCAGCCTTAGTAAGTGTACTCACTGTATATACTGACAGCAGCTCCCTGTGTACTCACTGTATATACTGACAGCAGCTCCCTGTGTACTCACTGTATATACTGACAGCAGCTCTCTGTGTACTCACTGTATATACTGACAGCAGCACCCTGTGTACGCACTGTATATACTGACAGCAGCTCCCTGTGTACTCACTGTATATACTGACAGCAGCTCCCTGTGTACTCACTGTATATACTGACAGCAGCTCCCTGTGTACTCACTGTATATACTGACAGCAGCTCCCTGTGTACTCACTGTATATACTGACAGCAGCTCTCTGTGTACTCACTGTATATACTGACAGCAGCTCCCTGTACTCACTGTATATACTGACAGCAGCACCCTGTGTACGCACTGTATATACTGACAGCAGCTCCCTGTGTACTCACTGTATATACTGACAGCAGCTCCCTGTGTACTCACTGTATATACTGACAGCAGCACCCTGTGTACGCACTGTATATACTGACAGCAGCTCCCTGTACTCACTGTATATACTGACAGCAGCTCCCTGTGTACTCACTGTATATACTGACAGCAGCTCCCTGTACTCACTGTATATACTGACAGCAGCTCCCTGTACTTACTGTATATACTGACAGCAGCTCCCTGTGTATTCACTGTATATACTGACAGCAGCTCCCTGTGTACTCACTGTATATACTGACAGCAGCTCCCTGTACTCACTGTATATACTGACAGCAGCTCCCTGTGTACTCACTGTATATACTTACAGCAGCTCCCTGTGTACTCACTGTATATACTGACAGCAGCTCCCTGTGTACCTCATAGAACTAAAATCAGACTCCCCTCCTCCAGGCTGTGCTGTCCTGCTCTGTGGTGAGTTTGTCTATAAGATGGCCGACATGGAGGAGCAGGTGACCATGCCCCACTCCGAGTGTCCAGCACTGAGCCTGTATATGTCTATGGAGCACATTGGGAGGCAGGTCACATGCTCCTCCATGTCGGCCATCTTATGGACAGATTTACCACAGAGCAGGACTGCACAGCCTGAAGGAGGGGAGTCTGATATTAGCTTTATGAGGTACACAGGGAGCTGCTGTCAGTATATACAGTAAGTACACAGGGAGCTGCTGTCAGTATATACAGTCAGTACTCAGGGAGCTGCTGTCAGTATATACAGTGAGTACACGGCAAGCTGCTGTCAGTATATACAGTGAGTACAGGGAGCTGCTGTCAGTATATACAGTGAGTACACAGGGAGCTGCTGTCAGTACAGTGAGTACACAGGGAGCTGCTGTCAGTATATACAGTGAGTACACAGGGGGCTGCTGTCAGTATATACAGTGAGTACACAGGGAGCTGCTGTCAGTATATACAGTGAGTACACAGGTAGCTGCTGTCAGTATATACAGTGAGTACAGGGAGCTGCTGTCAGTATATACAGTGAGTACACGGGGAGCTGCTGTCAGTATATACAGTGAATACACAGGGAGCTGCTGTCAGTATATACAGTGAGTACACAGGTAGCTGCTGTCAGTATATACAGTGAGTACAGGGAGCTGCTGTCAGTATATACAGTGAGTACACAGGGAGCTGCTGTCAGTATATACAGTGAGTACACGGGGAGCTGCTGTCAGTATATACAGTAAGTACACAGGGAGCTGCTGTCAGTATATACAGTCAGTACTCAGGGAGCTGCTGTCAGTATATACAGTGAGTACAGGGAGCTGCTGTCAGTATATACAGTGAGTACACAGGGAGCTGCTGTCAGTATATACAGTGAGTACACAGGGGGCTGCTGTCAGTATTTACAGTGAGTACACAGGGAGCTGCTGTCAGTATATACAGTGAGTACACAGGGGGCTGCTGTCAGTATTTACAGTGAGTACACAGGGAGCTGCTGTCAGTATATACAGTGAGTACACAGGAAGCTGCTGTCAGTATATACAGTGAGTACACAGGGAGCTGCTGTCAGTATATACAGTGAATACACAGGGAGCTGCTGTCAGTATATACAGTGAATACACAGGGAGCTGCTGTCAGTATATACAGTGAGTACACAGGGAGCTGCTGTCAGTATATACAGTGAGTACACAGGGAGCTGCTGTCAGTATATACAGTGAGTACACGGGGAGCTGCTGTCAGTATATACAGTGAGTACACAGGGAGCTGCTGTCAGTATATATAGTGAGTACACAGGGAGCTGCTGTCAGTATATACAGTGAATACACAGGGAGCTGCTGTCAGTATATACAGTGAGTACACAGGGAGCTGCTGTCAGTATATACAGTGAGTACACAGGGAGCTGCTGTCAGTATATACAGTGAGTACACGGGGAGCTGCTGTCAGTATATACAGTGAGTACACAGGGAGCTGCTGTCAGTATATACAGTGAGTACACAGGGAGCTGCTGTCAGTATATACAGTGAGTACACAGGAAGCTGCTGTCAGTATATACAGTGAGTACACAGGGAGCTGCTGTCAGTATATACAGTGAGTACACAGGGAGCTGCTGTCAGTATATACAGTGAGTACAGGGAGCTGCTGTCAGTATATACAGTGAGTACACAGGGAGCTGCTGTCAGTATATACAGTGAGTACACGGGGAGCTGCTGTCAGTATATACAGTAAGTACACGGGGAGCTGCTGTCAGTATATACAGTGAGTACACAGGGAGCTGCTGTCAGTATATACAGTGAGTACAGAGAGCTGCTGTCAGTATATACAGTGAGTACACAGGGAGCTGCTGTCAGTATATACAGTGAGTACATAGGGAGCTGCTGTCAGTATATACAGTGAGTACACAGGGAGCTGCTGTCAGTATATACAGTGAGTACACGGGGAGCTGCTGTCAGTATATACAGTGAGTACACAGGAAGCTGCTGTCAGTATATACAGTGAGTACACAGGGAGCTGCTGTCAGTATATACAGTGAGTACACAGGGAGCTGCTGTCAGTATATACAGTCAGTACAGGAAGCTGCTGTCAGTATATACAGTGAGTACACAGGGAGCTGCTGTCAGTATATACAGTGAGTACACAGGAAGCTGCTGTCAGTATATACAGTGAGTACACAGGGAGCTGCTGTCAGTATATACAGTGTGTACACAGGGAGCTGCTGTCAGTATATACAGTGAGTACACGGGGAGCTGCTGTCAGTATATACAGTGAGTACACAGGGAGCTGCTGTCAGTATATACAGTGAGTACACAGGGAGCTGCTGTCAGTATATACAGTGAGTACAGGGAGCTGCTGTCAGTATATACAGTGAGTACACAGGGAGCTGCTGTCAGTATATACAGTGAGTACAGGGAGCTGTTGTCAGTATATACAGTGAGTACACAGGGAGCTGCTGTCAGTATATACAGTGAGTACACAGGGAGCTGCTGTCAGTATATACAGTGAGTACACAGGGAGCTGCTGTCAGTATATACAGTGAGTACACGGGGAGCTGCTGTCAGTATATACAGTGAGTACACAGGGAGCTGCTGTCAGTATATACAGTGAGTACACGGGGAGCTGCTGTCAGTATATACAGTGAGTACACGGGGAGCTGCTGTCAGTATATACAGTGAGTACACAGGGAGCTGCTGTCAGTATATACAGTGAGTACACGGGGAGCTGCTGTCAGTATATACAGTGAGTACACAGGGAGCTGCTGTCAGTATATACAGTGAGTACACAGGGAGCTGCTGTCAGTATATACAGTGAGTACACGGGGAGCTGCTGTCAGTATATACAGTTAGTACACAGGGAGCTGCTGTCAGTATATACAGTGAGTACACAGGGAGCTGCTGTCAGTATATACAGTCAGTACAGGAAGCTGCTGTCAGTATATACAGTGAGTACACAGGGTGCTGCTGTCAGTATATACAGTCAGTATAGGAGGCTGCTGTCAGTATATACAGTGGCCGACCGCTATATATAACAGTATATTCCCTCCTTCGGGACATGTATGACCTGTGACCTCCTCATGTTTGGTTACGTCTCGTGAGGTGTGAGGAATCCATTTGTAGAGAATGTGGCGCCCTCCACCCCACCGGCCGCGCTCAGGAAGCTTCTACTTTATAGGGTGGAAAATTGATGGACATAGAGCACGATACAGTCCGAAAATAGAAAGAAGACGTCCCTAATAGTGACAGGGCCCATTCACTGACTATTATAACCGTGTCACAGCCGTTACTAATACATGAGGAAGCTCCTGTGTGGGGAGAAGATAGAGCCGCAGGGCTGGTGCTGGAGGACGATGGTAGTCACTGGTCATGTGACACAACATAGCGGGTGGTGAGGAGGGTATAGGGGACAGATGTGACAGCCTGGCAGCCGGTCATGTGACCACTCAGCCTGGCAGCCGGAGAGAGTCATGTGACCACTCAGCTATTTCTAGATCTATTAATATTTAAGAAGATTTTTTTTTTTATAAATTCATCTTAGAAATTAAAAGCCCCATAATATCTGACTGTGAGGGGTCCCTGAGGTGGAAGGGATCAAACAGGGCCATATACTGCTATATAGTGCCCACGTACTGCTATATAATGCCCACATACTGCTATATAGTGCCCACACATACTTCTATATAGTGCCACATACTGCTATATAGTGCCCATATACTGCTATAAAGTGCCAATATACTGCTATATAGTGCCCACACATACTGCTATATAGTGCCAATATACTGCTATATAGTGCCCATTTACTGCTATATTGTGCCCACACATGCTGCTATATATTGCCCACACATACTGCAATATAGTGCCCACACATACTGCTATATTGTGCCCACACATACTGCTATATAGTGCCCACACATACTGCTATATAGTGCCCACACATACTGCTATATAGTGCTCACACATACTGCTATATAGTGCTCACACATACTGCTATATAAAGGTTATATACTGCTATATAGTGCCTACATACTGCTATATAGTGCCTACATACTGCTATATAAAGGTTGTATACTGCTATATAGTGCCCACACATACTGCTATATAGTGCACACATACTGCTATATAAAGGCTGTATACAACTTGATATAGTGCACACATACTGCTATATAAAGGCTGTATACAGCTGTCTACTAGTGCACACATACTGCTATGTAGTGCCCATATACTCCTATGTAGTGCCCACATACTGCTATATAGTGCCCACATACTGCTATATAGTGCCAGTATACTGCTATATAGTAACAAAGACAATCCTCATGTAGAGCTTTCTAGTGCAGACATAGAACCAAACAATGCACATATAGTGCTATATAGAGCCCACATAGTGGAATACAGTGCCTGCATATGGCCAAACATACCGCTATATAGTGCACACATAGAACTAAAAAATGCCAGCTAGTGCGGACATAGAGACAAATAATAGTCATATAGTAACAGCATAGAAGCCAAATAATACTGCTATATGGTGCCCACACAGTGTATTACTGTACCCACATCATGCAGTTCTATACGGTACTTAGTGCCAAACAATGCACACACACTGCTATACTGCACCCACATCCTTCCTGTACCCCGGTCCCAATCTACCATGTGCCATTTATAACACTGGCGTCTTCTTAGATGGCAGATTACCCTCAGGTATCCCCTCTGCGCCCCCTCTAGCTGCCCCCCTTCCCGGCCACTGACTCAGGGTGACATCACATCCCCGATATAGACGGTGATATCACCGGGGAAGTCTGGGGACTCTGCCAGCTCCTCTGCATCTACTGCTCATGGATGACAAGAGAAGAGCGGGGAAGGCCGATCAATAAATATGTCGCATCCTCCCCATAATCCTCACTACCAGGCCGCAGCCCAGCACTGACAGTGTACCGCCACTGTGTTATCTCAGCTGTATGGGGTGTACCATCACTGTGTTATCTCAGCTGGATGGGGTGTACCGTCACTGTGTTATCCCAGCTCTATGACCGGCAGTGTACCGCCACTGTGTTATCCCAGCTGTATGACCGGCAGTGTACCGCCACTGTGTTATCCCAGCTGTATGACTGGCGGTGTACCGCCACTGTGTTATCCCAGCTGTATGGGGTGTACCGTCACTGTGTTATCCCAGCTGTATGGGGTGTACCGTCACTGTGTTATCCCAGCTATATGACTGGCAGTGTACCGTCACTGTGTTATCCCAGCTGTATGACCGGCAGTGTACCGTCACTGTGTTATCCCAGCTGTATGACTGGCAGTGTACCGTCACTGTGTTATCCCAGCTGTATGACCGGCAGTGTACCGTCACTGTGTTATCCCAGCTGTATGACCGGCGGTGTACCGTCACTGTGTTATCCCAGCTGTATGACTGGCGGTGTACCGTCACTGTGTTATCCCAGCTGTATGACTGGCAGTGTACCGTCACTGTGTTATCCCAGCTGTATGACTGGCAGTGTACCGTCACCGTGTTATCCCAGCTGTATGACTGGCGGTGTACCGTCACCGTGTTATCCCAGCTGTATGACTGGCGGTGTACCGTCACTGTGTTATCCCAGCTGTATGACTGGCGGTGTACCGTCACCGTGTTACCCCAGCTGCATGACTGGCACTCGGCAATTTCCTGTTTATGGGAAAACCTGTCACCGCATATAAAATAATTCTCATAAATAATGGAAGAGGTATATTATGTGGCCGTCCTCCGGGAGAATCACAGCTGCTGCCGAACCAGCAACATGGCAGAGGAGCGCAACAAAACAACACAGGCGTGTCATGTCACACTGCTGGGTTACATCTTGTATATAGAGCACTATTATAGTAGTTATATTCTTGTATATAGGAGCAGTATTATAGTAGTTATATTCTTGTACATAGGAGCAGTATTATAGTAGTTATATTCTTGTATATAGGAGCAGTATTATAGTTGTTATATTCCTGTATATAGGAGCTGTAATATAGTAGTTATATTCCTGTATATAGGAGCAGTATTATTGTAGTTATATTCCTGTATATAGGGAGCAGTATTATAGTAGTTATATTCTTGTATATAGGAGTAGTATTATAGTAGTTATATATCTGTATACAGGAGCAGTATTATAGTAGTTATATTCCTGTATATAGGAGCAGTATTATAGTAGTTATATTCTTGTATATAGGGGCAGTATTATAGTAATTATATTCTTGTATATAGGAGCAGTATTATAGTAGTTATATTCCTGTATATAGGAGCAGTATTATTGTAGTTATATTCCTGTATATAGAGGCAGTATTATAGTAGTTATATTCTTGTATATAGGGGCAGTATTATAGTAGTTATATTCTTGTATATAAGGGCAGTATTATAGTAGTTATATATCTGTATATAGGGGCAGTATTATAGTAGTTATATTCTTGTATATAGGAGCAGTATTATAGTAATTATATTCTTGTATATAGGAGCAGTATTATAGTAGTTATATTCCTGTATATAGGAGGCAGTATTATAGTAGTTATATTCTTGTATATAGGGGGCAGTATTATAGTAGTTATATTCCTGTATATAGGAGCAGTATTATAGTAGTTATATTCTTGTATATAGGAGCAGTATTATAGTAGTTATATTCTTGTATATAGGAGCAGTATTATAGTAGTTATATTCTTGTATATAGGGGCAGTATTATAGAAATTATATTCTTGTATATAGGGGCAGTATTATAGTAGTTATATTCCTGTATATAGGAGCAGTATTATAGTAGTTATATTCCTGTATATAGGGGGCAGTATTATAGTAGTTATATTCCTGTATATAGGGGCAGTATTATAGTAGTTATATTCTTGTATATAGAGCAGTATTATAGTAGTTATATTCCTGTATATAGGAGCAGTATTATAGTAGTTATATTCCTGTATATAGGAGCAGTATTATAGTAGTTATATTCCTGTATATAGGAGCAGTATTATAGTAGTTATATTCTTGTATATAGGAGCAGTATTATAGTAGTTATATTCTTGTATATAGAGCAGTATTATAGTAGTTATATTCCTGTATATAGGAGCAGTATTATAGTAGTTATATTCCTGTATATAGGAGCAGTATTATAGTAGTTATATTCCTGTATATAGGAGCAGTATTATAGTAGTTATATTCCTGTATATAGGGGGCAGTATTATAGTAGTTATATTCTTGTATATAGGAGCAGTATTATAGTAGTTATATTCTTGTATATAGGAGAAGTATTATAGTAGTTATATTCCTGTATATAGGAGCAGTATTATAGTAGTTATATTCTTGTATATAGGAGCAGTATTATAGTAGTTATATCCCTGTATATAGGAGCAGTATTATAGTAGTTATATTCCTGTATATAGGGGCAGTATTATAGTAGTTATATTCCTGTATATAGGAGCAGTATTATAGTAGTTCTGGTGACAATAGCGCCATCTAAGGATCTGAACGACTTTGACAAGAGTCAATTTGTGATGTCTTGGTGGGTCACAGGTCAGGGCTGTTTTGGTATTTCAAGGGCAAGTGACATAATACTTTTTTATAGTCTGACTGATTCGTTTCTATTATAAAACTTTATAAGAAATTATACATGAATGCTGTTTTCTTTCAGGCCACTAGAGGGAGCCATTGGCAATGCTAAAAATCTTCAGACCTATGAAGCTCCCATCATAGGATCACCAGTCCGGCTGAATTCAGCCAAAATGCACATAACAGCGGCTGCAGATTTTGACAGCAAAATCATGCAGACATTGCGGGCGCATTTCGGCTCCTTGTGGCCTTCGGCGTCTGTGGCTGCACCCATATAATGAATCCAAACCTCATGGGGCGCCAAATATTTAGGTAAAAGTGACGCCACATTGTCTGTGCAGTCACATTATGCCCCGAACAAAGTGAAAGAAGTAGATCTACCCTAAACCCGATAAAATGGAGCCGTTCATCCAAGGAGAGCCACCAATGATTGGAGGCACACAGAGCATTTTAGTCAGTACTAATACTTATGAACCCGGCCTTAAAGGGGTACTCCAGCAAAAATCTCTTTCTTTCAAATCAACTGGTTTCAGAAAGTTATACAGATTTGTAAACTACTTCTATTCAAAAATCTCCAGTCTTCCAGTACTTATCAGCTGCTGTATGTCCTGCAGGAAGTGGTGTATTCTCTCCAGTCTGACACAGCGCTCTCTGCTGTCACCTCTGTCCATGTCAGGAACCCCATAGAAAACCTCTGCTGCTCTGCACAGTTCCTGACATGGACAGAGGTGGCAGCAGAGAGCACTGTGTCAGGCTGGACAGAATACACCACTTCCTGCAGAGCATACAGCAGCTGATAAGTAGGTTCCTATAGACACCTTAGAGGAGGGGTCCGCGCTCCATACAATGGATCCAGATGTGACGCTCAGGGGTGCACATACTTTTGGCCATGTAACGTGGCTGTATGACTATAGTAAAACTTAATGGATGACCGGTCTGACCATGACAGGTGAGGCTGGGCAGCGGCTTTGGCCCTGTACACATGTAACGTCCCGCGTTCTCGGTGAGAGTTTCCGCTGGGTCACATTCCTGACATGGTGGAAGGAACCTGCTTTACTGGATTCCCTGAATAGAAACAATTGTAAGAATGTTGTATATGAGGAGATGGGATCTAACTAGAAAGCTAGATACAACCCTGATATCACAGTATTTACTCATGGGGGGGGGGCTTAAAGGGGTACGCCGTTTTTTTGTTATTTCAAATCAACTGGTTTAAGAAAGTTCTATAGATTTGTAAATTACTTCTACTTTAAAAAAATCCAGTCTTACTACACTTATCAGCTGCTGTATGTCCTGCAGGAAGTGGTGTATTCTCTCCAGTCTGACACAGTGCTCTCTGCTGCCACCTCTGTCCATGTCAGGAATTGTCCAGAGCTGGAGCAAATCCCCATAGAAAACCTCTCCTGTTCTGGACAGTTCCTAACATGGACAGAGATGGCAGCAGAGAGCACTGTGTCAGACTGGAAAGAATACACCACTTCCTGCAGGACATGCAGTAGCTGATAAGTACTGGAAGACTGGAGATTTTTAAATCAAAATAAATTACAAATATTTGTACAACTTTATGACACCAGTTGATTTGAAAGAAAAAATATTTCCGCCGGAGTACCCCTTTTACACTCCCACTCTATGGGGGATCTAGTTGGGGCACATTCTTGTCATATAAGACTTCAAGGAGCATCCGTTGGACCAGTGGCCGGAAACTGGAAGCCCTGGGGTTATGTGGGACACTGCAGTGTATAGTCCCTACATTGAGAATCCCAGTGGGCGATCAACTGTCCCAGTGGTTCAGCATCAAGACCCCGGTGTCCCAGTATTGTACTGTCCAGTACTCTGTAACCTAGTAGTTGGAATCTAGATCCTGGTGTCCCAGTGTTGTACTGTCCAGTAGGGTGGGATCTAGATCCTGGTGTCCCAGTGTTGTACTGTCCAGTAGGGTGGGATCTAGATCCTGGTGTCCCAGTGTTGTACTGTACAGTAGGTTGGAATCTAGATCCTGGTGTCCCAGTATTGTACTGTCCAGTAGGTTGGAATCTAGATCCTGGTGTCCCAGTATTGTACTGTCCAGTACTCTGTAACCTAGTAGGTTGGAATCTAGATCCTGGTGTCCCAGTATTGTACTGTCCAGTAGGTTGGAATCTAGATCCTGGTGTCCCAGTGTTGTACTGTCCAGTACTCTGTAACCTAGTAGGTTGGAATCTAGATCCTGGTGTCCCAGTGTTGTACTGTCCAGTAGGTTGGAATCTAGATCCTGATGTCCCTGTGTTGTACTGTCCAGTACTCTGTAACCTAGTAGGTTGGAATCTAGATCCTGGTGTCCCAGTGTTGTACTGTCCAGTACTCTGTAACCCAATAGGTTGGAATCTAGATCCTGCTGTCCCAGTGGTGTTGAGGTTCAGTATTTTAGATCCTAGTATAATGCTCAATACTTTGGAACCTAGTATTTCAGCATATAGATCCTAGTGTCCCAGTGGTGTAAAGTCCAGTACTTTATGAGCTGGTGGTTTGGCATATACATCCTGGTGTCCCAGTGATATACTCTACATTATTTCAGGATCTAGATCCCTATGTATCAGTGGTATACCATGCAGTGCTTTGTGACCCAGTGGTTTAGCATCTTCATCCTGGTGTTCCAGTAGTGTAAAGTCCAATAGTTGGTGATCCAGTAGTTCAGCATTTAGTTCCTGGTGTCCCAGTGGTGTACTGTCTAGTACTTTGTGACCCAGGATTCAAGTACCTACATCCTGGTGTCCCAGTGGTGGAAAGTTCAATACTTTTTGCCCCCGTAGTTCAGCATTTATATCCTGGTGTCCTAGTGGTGATATAGCCATTACCTATGCATTAAACATTGTGATTCTGTTGTTTCAGTGCTGCAAAGTGAACTCCTTTTTGACACAATGGTGTAATATAAGGATCCTGGTGTCCTAGTAATTTCCAGTACTTTCTGACTCACTAGGTCAGTATCTTGGTGTCCTAGTGGCACAGTGTCCAGTGCTTTATGGCTGAGCACCTGGATGTGTTCCGGTACTATAATGTTATAATGTTAAGTACTTTGTGACCCAGTAATTTGACATTTGGTTTAATATCTGACACTTTGGGGGGGGGGGGGATCAAGTTCCAGGTGGGCTAGGGGTGCAGTATTCAGTCCCTGGTGGGCTAGTGGTACAGTGTGCTGTCCCTGGGGGTCTAGTGGTGCAGTATATAGTCCCTGGTGGTAAATCAGTCAGATGATCAGGAAGATGGCCCAGTAGTGTAATGGTGCGTTTACACAGAGAGATTTATCTGACAGATTTTTAAAGCCAAAGCCAGGAACAGACTTTAAACAGGGAACAGGTTATAAAGGAAAGACTGAGATTTCTCCTTTTCAAACCCATTCCTGGCTTTGGCTTCAAAAATCTGTCAGATAAATCTGTCTGTGTAAAAGCACCATTGCCCACCTAATTAGTGAATAATTACTAATATTTTATTCATTTATCTTTTTATTATTCCTTGTATAGATGTCTTTTATACCTCTCTACAGTCTGACTGACAATGTACGCGGCCTGTGAGAAGCCTTTTCAGTTTCCGTAGACACTAATCATGTGACATGTTGTTGTCAGTTGTCAGACAGGCCGTATCAGTGTGGGCCGAGGAAGGAGACCACGATGAGAAAAAAATCGTATAAAAATCGTATAATCCCGGATAGATGAGACGCTGTGTTTTACATCCAGGGAGCTATTACATTATTTTTTTTTTTTTATAACTGTAATTTTTATTGCAAAGATTTTTCAAAAATTTTTTGCACAAACAGAACAAAGAATTACAGGGCATGTACAGGATAATGTGAGAAACAGCAATATGATGAGGTACCAGCAATAAGTATAAACATATCAGGCACAAGTAGGTAGAAATAGTGGCAGCACCTAGTTCTTCTGTGACCATAGCGGCACAGCATAGTTCTACAAGGATAATCAGAAAACATAGATAATACAGCAGCTGTCGTCTGATGATATCTACCTGTTACTTATGGCTCAGACAAAAAGTGGAACCAAACTACAGCCCCATAACAAAACCTTTTGACAAACAGACAACACAGACAAACTAAGACAGGACTCAACACCAAGGAGATAGGAAAAGGGGGGAGGGAAGGGAGGGGAGGTGGGAGGGACAGGGAAACTAGGGTCTACTGCCAGAAGAGGCAATCATATCAAAGGAATCCCAAAGGATCCATATGGACTCAAATTTATCAATGGCATTATTAAGGGAAGCAGTAAGCTTTTCTAGGGAACGCAACTCCCGGATTCTGGCGAGCAAACAAGGCCGGGAAGGAGGGGATGTTTGCTTCCAGGCACGAGCAATTAAGGACTTGGCCGCTGTCAGGATAGTGAGTAACATCTTCGCCTGCTTTTTCCGGAGGGTCTTTGGGAACAAGTTCAACAGACAGATTCCAGGGTCCCTAGCAATGGTAGCACCCAAGACTGTCGAGGCCAGTCTGCAAACCTCTACCCAAAATGGGCGGATAAGGGGGCAATCCCAAAATATATGGAGGAGCGACCCCACACTACCTGAACACCTCCAACATTGTGGGGGGATAGCATTATTTAGTTTATGGAGGAGCTCAGGCGTATGGTACCAGTGCATTAACAGCTTATAGTGGGATTCCTTATATGTGGTGCAGATGGAGGATCTTGCCGCCCTGTCCCATATCACATCCCAACACTCTGGGGGGAGCTGCCTGCCCAATACCGCCTCCCACTTATCCATATAGTGATGTCTAGCCTGGGAGCCATCAGAGGGTGAGTTAATAATTCGATAGATATCTGATATCAACCCTGATGTAGAAACGCCCCCTCTCACTAATTGTTCAAAGGCAGTTGGTTTCGAGACTGTGAGGGATCCCAGGCGAGACAGCATAAAATGGCGGATCTGTAAATAGGTATATTGCTCTGAGGGCGGTAGCTCAAATCTGTCCACAATCCTGTGGAAGGGGAGAAGGGTGCGTGTAAGTGGGTCTACCATGTCGGCGAACTGAAACAGTTTCTTGGAGCCCCATAGTCTAACTATATGAGATTGTAAACCAGGCTGAAAGTCAGGATAGAGAAGGAAGGAATTTAAAGGGGACGTTTTGGAATAGAGTTTAAATTTGGAGGAGCAGATGGACCAGATGTGCAAAGTAAAGTTAATGGGGCCAAGGAGGTTTAAATGAGAGAAGGAAGGCGGAGAGGGGTGCCAGAGAAAGGAGTTGGGATGGAAAGGTGCTAGCCATATTTTTTCAATCTCAGCCCATTTCTTATAGGCTAGGTACTTGGACCATGCAGTAATTTGTCGCAGATGAGTGGCATAATAGTAATGTAGGATATTAGGTACTGCGAGGCCTCCCTGAGTCTTACTACTCATCATAACCGAAGCGGGAATACGATGCCGCTTTGCCGCCCAAATAAATTTGAAAATATCCCGCTGTAGGGTTTTTATCTCGGATAGTGGTATACGCACCGGGAGAGTTTCAAAGAAGTAAAGTAACTTCGGGAGGATCGTCATCTTGACCGAAGCCACTCTACCCAGGAGAGAGATGAAATGGGAGTTCCATTTGGCCAGAAGGGCCCTAAGTTCTTTAAAAAGAGCAGGATAGTTGGTCGCGTATAGTGAAGAGTATGTAGGAGTAAGCCGGATGCCCAGATACTTAATAGAGGACTCAGACCACTTGAATCGGAAGACAGATTGGAGGTGTGTTATCGTGGAGCTAGGGAGGTTGAGGGGCATGATTTCAGATTTAGAGGTATTTACTTTATACCCAGAAAGTACTCCAAATTGGGAGAGCAAGGCCCTGAGTGCCGGTAGGGTCGTATGAGGGGACGACAAGGTGAGGAGGACGTCATCTGCAAAAAGCATGATTTTGGACTCCTTGCCTCGGACTGATACACCACGGATGTCTGGGCAATTCCGGATGGCCGCCGCCAGGGGTTCGATACAAAGGACGAACAAAAGAGGAGAAAGCGGACAGCCCTGGCGGGTGCCATTCCGAATTGGAAAGGTCCCAGACATCATATGTGGGAATTTGATAGCAGCAGTAGGTCGTGTGTATAAGGCCTCAATCGCAGTCAGAAAGGGTCCCCGAAAACCACAGCATCGGAGGGTCTCAAACATGAATGGCCACCCTAGGCGGTCAAACGCTTTCTCAGCATCTAAACTAAGTATCAGGGCCCTCTCCGACTGCTGATTAACTGCATCGATAACATCAATTGCACGTCGAGTGTTATCCCCCCCCTGTCGTCCAGGCACAAAACCCACTTGATCGGCATTGATAAGTGATGGCAGCCAATAACCTAGGCGGGTGGCAAGTAGCTTAGTAAAAATTTTAAAGTCTGAATTTAGGAGGGAAATAGGCCTGTAATTGGCACATTCTAAAGGGTCCTTACCGGGCTTGGGGATAAGTGTAATGTAGGAGTGGGACAGTGTTGTGGGAATAGGGGAACCTTGCATAAAAGAGTTAAAGAGGGACAGGAGTCGAGAGGATAACTCAGAGGAAAAGGTTTTGTAGTAGAGGTATGTGAATCCATCTGGCCCCGGTGCTCGTCCCGACGGGAGGGACTTCAGTACTTCTGATAGCTCCTCCTCCGTAATAGGTGCATTTAGGGTTTCCAAGGCATCTGCAGACAAAGTCGGCAAGTTGCAGGCAGACAGGAATTCCCCAATACGCCGAGAGCGAGCATCTGGGTCAGAGGGTAGAGTAGAAGGTAGTGAGTATAGGTCAGTGTAGTACTGCAGAAAAATGGAGGATATATCAGCAGGGTTATAGTGGAGTCGCCCACCAGGGTCCCTTAGGACCTGAGGAGACTGGGCCAACGCCCTATCATTGAGCATATTTGCCAGTAGCGTATGTGCTTTGTTGCCCTTCTCATAGAATCGCTGTTTAGAATAAACAAGCAGCTTTTCAACTTTAGATAGTGATAGGTCTTTTAAGCGGGCTCTCGCAGCTACAAGTTTCCTCAATGTCCGAAGGGAGGGGGACTGAGCAAGGGAGCGTTCTAGGGTTTGAATGTCACATTTGGCAGCGTGCATGGCCAATTGGGCGTCTTTTTTCTGTCGCGAACTGAGGGCTATACAGTGCCCTCTGATAACAGCCTTATGGGCTTCCCATAGAGTCGATTCAGAGGTAACTGTCCCGCTGTTCTCTAAAAAATAAGTGGAAAGGCATGCTTTGATTGAATCACGGGAAAGTGGGTATTTTAGCAAGCTCTCATTCAAGCGCCAGTGACACTGGCGGGTGGGGGATTTAAGACTTTTAAAGCACATCAACACCGGGCCATGGTCCGACCACGAAATCGGGTCAATAGAAGCGCTTTCAAGGAGGCGTACAGTAGGAACATTACCAAAGAAGTAGTCAATTCTAGAGTGCACGCGGTGTGGGTGTGAATAGAATGTGTATTCCCTCTCCGTAGGGTGGTCAATACGCCAGAGATCAAATAAATGATGTTTGCGGATAAGCTTACGGAATTCAGCAGACAGTCTGGCCTGGTCTACAGGCACTGGACGACCCGAAACCGAGTGTCTATCCAACTTCTCAGAGAAGGACAAGTTGAAATCGCCTCCTAGTATTCTGGGGGCCGGGGGGTATTTTGCGAGTTTATTGAGCACCCTACGGAGGAAGGGGATTTGACATTTGTTGGGGGCATAAACATTACAAAATATAAGAGGCTTCCCGTGCAGTTGACCTTCCACTATTACAAAGCGACCTTCCGGGTCTAAAAAGGAGGAGGAGACTTGGATGGGAAATGAGCGGGAAAAGAGAATCGCTACTCCAGCTCGCTTAGAGCCACTAGATGCGGCAACGGCTGTGGGGAAGGCATGCCTAGCAAAGGCAAACGTAGCAGCTCCATCAAAGTGAGTTTCCTGAAGGAATGCCACATCAGCCTTCGCATGTTGCATTTCCCGCAGAGCTAGTCTACGTTTCACATTAGAATTAAGGCCTTTCACATTTAATGTCACACACTTAGCCATATGGGTAGCATGATGAAACGACCAAGCAAATGGGATGGCTTACCCACACAGAGAATACCTTATGGCTGACAAGTCCTGGCCGGGTCATGTCCAGTATTGCAATCTCCGCGGCAGAGACCCTAGAAAGGAAGGGAAGGGGACAAAAGGGGGGAGAAGGATCGACAAGGACAACAAAGACACAAGACAAACAAAACAGGAACCCCGTAGGGTTCAAAGCACTCGGCTCAGGTCCTGGGTACATAATGCCAGGAAGTGGGGAAGAAGAGAAAAAGTAATGGAAACTCGGTGTGGAACACCGTAGAAAACACAACCAAAAGGTTGAACAACAGTATCCCCTTAGGGGGGGGGGAAGGAATCACCAACAAAAGATACATAGTGATGTACAACTTCAGGTAGAGAACTCAGGCCATCCAGCTATGAAGGAACTTTACAATTCTAAAATAAGCCATGTGAAAAAGAAAAGGAGAAAAACAGGGCCTCTCGGCAGCAGAGTGAGAGGACCATCAGGGGGCTACAGAGAGCACAGCGGGTCGTTGTAGAGGTCTCATGGAACCTTAGTCAGGTCTGCTTCTGGGCCGGGTCCAGGCTCTCCAGAGCGAGGACGTCTCCTCTTCTGACGTGCAGACTGCCACACCGGTGGAGGGGGAGGAGGTGGAGGTGCAACAGTCCAATCCGAGATCTTGGGAACAGGAATGTCCAGAAGATCACAGAATTTCTGAAGGTCTGCGAGGTTACGGAGAACAGCGGATCTGCCATCTCTACGGGCAGATAGGGCAAATGGAAAGTTCCACCGATACGTAGCGTCATAGTCCCGCAGAGTAGTTAGGAGTGGACGGAGGAGGCGGCGTTTCTGCAACGTTATCCACGACAAATCGGGGTAGAGTTGTAATGTTGCACCATCAAAGTCCAACTCGCGGAGGGAGCGCGCTTTTGCCATAATTGCCTCCTTGATGGCATAATCATGTAGGCAACAGATAACATCTCTTGGTGACCCATTGGTAGGCTTAGGTCTCAGAGCTCGGTGCGCCCTGTCAAATTTTATTTTGTGACTGGGTGGCTCACCTAATATGGTGTTAAACAGGCCTTCAAGAGTGTCCATCAAATCGGTGTCTTGTGTAGCCTCGGGGAGGCCCCGTATGCGGATGTTGTTGCGCCTGCCCCTGTTATCCAGGTCCTCAATATGGCGTTGCATGTCATCGAGTGCAAGAGCCTGGGTGGAAACAGTGGAGCACAAGGCGCCGATATAGTCCCTGGTGGAGTCATGGTCATTTTCAAGGGTATCAACTCTCAGGGATATATGCTGTATATCTTTCCGGACCTCCGCAATTTCCACCCTACAGGCTTCCTTTACCTCAGAAATGAGGGACTTAAAGTCCTGCTTAGTAGGGAGTTGAGATAGTATGTCATGCATCTCCCCCTGAGACCTGGACCCCACCACCGAAGTCTCGGATTCAGAGTCAGTGTGAGGCCAATCAGCCTCCTTATGTGAGGCAGATCGGGTATGTGGCTCAGATGACTTAGATGTTATTGCCTGTCCTCCTCGCTTCACCCTGTCCCCTTTTTGAGATTTAGTAGGGGCAGCCATCATGTACTGAGATATGCGCTGCTGGCCCTTTAAAACGGCAATGTCTTTGAGCAGGGTCCCAGGTACGGAGAGAGGGTGGGGAGATATAGAGGGATCGGGGTCCCTACAGATCTCCAATGTGTCAGGGATAGTACCTGTGGTGGCAGGGGAAGGCCCAGGAGGAACGCCGGCGGAGCTGTGTCGCAATAGAGGCATGCGGTATAGGCCGCAAGATGGCGGCGCCTCACTTCCTCTCCCGGCCTCACTCGTGGCTCCGTCTGAGCTGTGGCGGCGGCCGCTGTACCGCGTCGGTCTCCGAGAGCGGCGGAGACGGGATATGCCCAGGGCCCGGTTCGATGGACCTCCCGGACCGCTGGGGCCAAGAAGATCCCGTCGCCACGTGTCACGAGGCCTGGGGCGCAGCACCACTGCCGGACGTGTGATGTCCGGGGGGATCACCGGGGGGCCGGGGTCCGTCTCGGGGCACTCACAGGATGGTCCGGGGGTCCCCCTGATCTTCCTCTCCATGCACGGAGGTAAGTCGCTGCTGTGGGTGCAAGGTTTGGCTGCGGATGTAGCTGGATGGCCGGGAGCTCCTCTTCTATGCTGCCGCTCTCATCGGCGGTTCGCCACGCCCCCTATTACATTATTTTAAGGGGGGAAAAAACATGAAAAACTATTTTTCACATTTTTTTTTCCTCCTCAATTTCACCAAACAGCCCAGAAAACATTTCAGGGCCGGACGAAGGAGAAAAACAACAAAAATTTAAATGTGGAAAAACAGGATGTTACACAATACAGAGAGATAGAGAGCGTCCCGTCAGGACTAACCGCATTCCACCGTAACCACCAGAAACTCCCCGCCATATCGCCGGACAGAGGACGAGCAGATCACAGCTTCTCGCCCACTACCACCCCAGAGCCCAGGCTACAAAAGAGACAGAAAAAGACAGAAAAACATCAATGTTTTTGTTGTTGTTTGTTTTGTTGATTTATATGTAATACTTAGGATTTAAAGGGGAACTCTCACCTGAGGATGTTATCCCAGATTTGGGATCGGCCCTCCCCTAAGTGAGGAGTGAACGGCCCTCTAGTCATTCTCATGGGGCTGATGAACATGTATGACCACTGAACGTGTGGAGAGTGAATGGAGCACTGGCCGTGGTGGGGGTCACAATGGTAGGACCCCCACTCATCAGCTTGGTATCCCCCGTCCTATGGATAGGAAATAAGGACCCCAGGATGTTCTTTAGGTGAATCCGTTCTGACCATTATAATCAATGGCACCTGTTGCAATCTATGGCGGAATCCAGCATGAACCCATCCTAAGACGTTCACATTGCATTTTAAAGGGGTACTCCGACGAAAATCTTTTTCTTTCAAATCAACTGGAGTCAGAAAGTTATATAGATTTGTAATTCACTTCTATTAAAACATCTCAAGTATTCCAGTACTTATCAGTTGCTGTATGTCCTGCAGGAAGTGGTATATTCTTTCCAGTCTGACACAGTGCTCTCTGCTGCCACCTCTGTCCATGTCAGGAACTGTCCAGAGCAGGAGAGGTTTTCTATGGGGATTTGCTGCTGCTCTGGACAGTTCCTGACAGGGACAGAGGTGGCAGCAGAGAGCACTGTGTCAGACTGGAAAGAATACACCACTTCCTGCAGGACATACAGCAGCTGATAAGTACCACAAGACTGGAGATTTTTTTTAAATAGAAATAAATTACATATCTGTATAACTTTCTGAAATCAGTTGAAAAAGATTTTCGCTGGCGTACCCCTTTAAGTTTCTATCACATCCCATTCGTGCCATAGTGCCAATGTATACTGTGGCGGAGAGCAGCAGGGGCCTTTTAGTGACTCCGTTTGGGTGCTATAGGTTACTGCAGGACCTATTGAAAGGGTTATCTAGACTGAAAAAAAACATGGCAGCTTTCTTCCATAAACAGCTTGTAGGGCCCCTTCAAAATAGTATATATGACTAGTCAACGACTGCTCCTCTGTACCACAGTATACATTGGGGCTGTCAGGGATATGCAATGTGAATACGGCCTTACCTTGATATATCAATACTGATACTATATTGTGGATTCTATAGACTTCAATGGGTTCCCATAGTGCCTCCCATTGCAGATAATAGTCCTGGATATGTACAAGGAGACCTAAGGGGTTAATTCCAGTTTTTTGCTTTGTCTTTTAGGGTGCGTTCACACGTACAGGATCTGCAGCAGATTTGATGGCGCAGATTCAATGCAAAGTAATTCTGGGCCATCAAATCTGCTGCGGATCCTGTACGTGTGAACGCACCCTTAGTGAGACTTTTTGGGTCCATTTACACAGAAAGATTATTTGCAGCCAAAGCCAGAAACAGAGATCAGGTCAAAAGGGAAAGACTGAGATTTTTCCTCTTTTCACATCCATTCCTGGCTTTGGCTTCAAATCTTTGGCAGATAATCTTTCCGTGTAAATGGACCCTAATGGTGCGTTTAGGGTCCATTTACACAGAAAGATTATCTGCTAAAGATTTGAAGCCAAAGCCAGGAATGGATTTGAAAAAAAGGAGAAATCTCAGTCTTTCCTTCATGACCTGATCTCTGTTTATGGTCTGTTCCTGGCTTTGGCTTCAACTCTTTGGCAGATAATCTTTCTGTGTAAATGGACTCTTAGGGTGCGTTTACACAGACAGATTTATCTGACAGATTTTTTTAAGATGAAGCCAGAAATGGATTTGAAAAGAGGAGAGATCTCAGTCTTTCCTTAATGACCTGCTCCCTGTTTATAGTCTGTTTCTGGCTTTGGCTTCAAAGATCTGTCAGATAAATCTCTCAGTGTAAACGCACCATTAGCCATTGTGGTGATGACTATGCTATCATAACGGGATATATACTTGTATGGATCCCTGCCCGTCCACACCTATCCTCTGCAGAGAAAGCCACTGCTTTTAGGTGTGCTGTAATTGGCTGAGGACACTGGGCGGGGCCAGCAGCAGTGGGCGGGGCAGCAGACACCTGTGGCTCATTTCCCATGCTCTGCTATAGCTGAGTTAGTTACAGGGTCTCTGCAGGTTGTACAGCCATGGGGGCCTGGAGGTGTGCGCTGGTCTGTGTGGCCGTCTTATTGCAGTATGAGTTGGGTAAGTCATGTCTCTGTCTGAGTATTACAGGGGGGGGATGTAGCAGAGCTGAGTGTGTCATCTAGTAGCACAGCACTGAGCGTTCCTTTCCATACTGACCCTGTTTTAAGGGGTTTTTCCTCTTAACATGCAGCGTTTTATCCCTTTAAGGGTACGTTCACACTTATCGGATCCGCAGCTTATTTTCTGCTGCGGATCCGCAGCAGATTTCATTTAAATAACTGAACACAGCATCAAATCTGCTGCGGATCCTGTAGGTGCGTTCACACCTAGAGGGTCCGCAGCAGATTTGATGCTGTGTTCAGTTATTTAAATGAAATCTGCTGCGGATCCGGTAAGTGTGAACGTACCCTAAAAAAAAACTAATTCAGCTCTGCTACATCTATAGCGAGTTTGAGGTGTAGAGAAAAAATTATTCAGTATTTTTAAGACCTCTGCTTGCTGTCAGTAGGTGGGAACATTCTGGTTCACATTAATATCCTGTCTGACTCTGATACGCTGTGACGAGCCTCTGTGTTTTTCTTCCATATGTATGTCTAATATTATGACACCCGCCCCACCCCGGGGCACTACAGCAGCCAGGTTACACTGCACTGCCCTTTGGGTGAGAACGTTGCTTTCGTGCACCGACAGAGATGGTGCAGAATCGAAATCCACTTTATATTAGAATTTTACTTATTTGGAAGTTAGGTTTCCCTATGGTATTGGTTTATTGCATTAAAAACCTGTCCAGAACTACAATTCCCAGCATGCCCTGCAGCTGTCAGAGCACATTGGGAGTTGTAATCTTGTACAGGTTGGACGATCACATGGAAAATCCTGGAGAGATCCTGAGTGTAACATGATACAGTGATAGTGAGTAGTGGGCTGTGATACTAGGGGAGTTCTTATTTTATATATATATATATATATATATATATATATATATATACTGTATGTTGACCATTTTACCATCTTGTCTTCCAGCGCACGCCGCGACGCCATTATTATGCAGTTCCAGCGTCTGCCAAATAAATCCATCCCAGACTACCATCATTTTAGAGAAACCGTACTGCTTCGCTACAGACGCAACCATCGCCAAAGTTGTCCTATATGTAGTGCAAAACTGTAAGTCTGTTACCTTATTGCTTCATATTGGTCTATGTATGTACAATACTATAATACTGCCCCTATATACAGGAATATAACTACTATAATACTGCTCCTATATACAGGAATATAGCTACTATAATACTGCTCCTATATACAGGAATATAACTACTATAATACTGCTCCTATATACAGGAATATAACTACTATAATACTGCTCCTATATACAAGAATATAACTACTATAATACTGCTCCTATATACAAGAATATAACTACTATAATACTGCTCCTATATACAGGAATATAACTACTATAATACTGCCCCCTATATACAGGAATATAACTACTATAATACTGCCCCCTATATACAGGAATATAGCTACTATAATACCGCCCCTATATACAGGGATATAACTACTATAATACTGCTCCTATATACAGGAATATAGCTACTATAATACTGCCCCCTATATACAAGAATATAACTACTATAATACTGCCCCCTATATACTAGAATATAACTACTATAATACTGCTCCTATATACAGGAATATAACTACTATAATACTGCTCCTATATACAGGAATATAGCTACTATAATACTGCTCCTATATACAGGAATATAACTACTATAATACTGCTCCTATATACAGGAATATAGCTACTATAATACTGCTCCTATATACAGGAATATAACTGCTATAATACTGCTCCTATATACAAGAATATAACTACTATAATACTGCCCCTATATACAAGAATATAACTACTATAATACTGCTCCTATATACAGATATATAACTACTATAATACTGCTCCTATATACAGGAATATACTACTATAATACTGCTCCTATATACAGGAATATAGCTACTATAATACTGCTCCTATATACAGGAATATAACTACTATAATACTGCTCCTATATACAGGAATATACTGCTCCTATATACAGGAATATAACTACTATAATACTGCTCCTATATACAGGAATATACTACTATAATGCTGCTCCTATATACAGGAATATACTGCTCCTATATACAAGAATATAACTACTATAATGCTGCTCCCTATATACAAGAATATAACTACTATAATACTGCTCCTATATACAGGAATATACTACTATAATACTGCTCCTATATACAGGAATATACTGCTCCTATATACAGGAATATAACTACTATAATACTGCTCCTATATACAGGAATATACTACTATAATACTGCTCCTATATACAGGAATATACTGCTCCTATATACAGGAATATAACTACTATAATACTGCCCCTGTCCTCAGTTTTGGTGTGTGAATTGTAATGCCGCACACAAACTGAGGACAGGGATGGCGCTGTTTTAGCAGTATTTTCTAACCCCAGATCCCCCAAGCTGTGCTGTAAAGCTGTGCTGCTATATAAAGATGCAGTCAGGCACGGTGTATGTAAACTTCTGACCCACTAGAATCCCAATCTAGTGAATTAGGATAGCTGGAACCCTAAGCCTCTTACTATCCTCTAGTAGCACTAACTTTTTTTTTTTTTTCCCCCTTAAAGCGGCTTCTGACAAGACTTTGGCATTGGCCAATACCTACTTCTCAACCAATGGGGGAAGTATACGGCCATATGCAGCCGCCACCTTCGCCAATCCCACCTGCGGAGAGACTCCGTCTTCTGTCACCACGTACACCTTCCGTGTAGGGGAGGCATCCGACTGCTTAACCGCCGACTTCTGCAATAAAGCGCTCACCAGTAACACTGCTTACAGGTATACAAGTGCAATACCACATACAGCCAGAGGTGGCGCTGTTTGAGTCTAGGGGGAAGGGGAGCATCAATGTACCATTCTGCCTGGTTGGGTGGTATCTAAAGGGTTCTCCAGAGCGAAAAAAAACTGGAATCAGAAAGTTATACAGAATTCTAAATTCTATAAACAAATCTCAATCATTCCAGTACTTATCAGCTGCTGTATGTCCTGCAGGAAGTGGTGTGTTCTCTCCAGACTGACACAGTCCTCTCTGCTGGAAAACCTCTCCTGCTCTGGACAGTTCCTGACATGGACAGAGGTGGCAGCAGAGAGCACTGTGTCAGACTGGAGAGAATACACCACTTCCTGCAGGACATACAGCAGCTGATAAGTACTGGAAAATAGTAGTTTTTTTTTTTCTTTTGTAGTAATAGATTTTACAAATCTGTATAACTGTATGACACCAGTTGACTTTTTTCTTTCTTTCTTTCTGGAGTGCTTCTTTAAGTAGTGGGCTGTGGAATATATATATATATATATATTATATAATTTTTTTTTTTTTTTTTTCATCTCCCCCCTCCAGGTTTCTGTACGGTTTTTACGATGCAAACAATGTTCTGGTGACTAATTCTACTTGGTCAGCTCCGATCAGCACAAGGCTAGGTAAGGATCACTATATACGGATATACATTAGTGGCTTATGGCTATGACCAATGTGACCCCCTCCCCCCGATGATCACCGGCAGCGATACTTGGAGAACTGTGTGCCGCCTTATCCAACTCTTTATCATGTGATCTGCTGTAAACTGTGAATGTAGTTGTTCAGTTTCCCCACAGTGCCCCTGCAGGAGGAATGAGGTATGACAGTCATTTGAACCAGCAGCAGACCCTTAAACCAACTCTTTCCTCTTCCAGGTAAAGCTTCATCAGTCATAGACACCTGGCCGGGTAGAAGAAGCGGAGGGATGATAGTCATCACCTCCATTCTGAGCGTTCTGCTCTTCTTGGTCTTGGCGGGTCTTGTGGCTGCGGTGATCACATATTACATGTAAGTATATGGCTTCTCTGGTAGGTTCATGGACCTCTTAGTGTAGGGATCGTAGGGCTTCTACCTGGTCAATGTATAGAAGTGTCAAACCTGTCGCCCTCCAGCTGTTGCGAACTACAACTCCCATCATGTCCTGGTGGGAATTGTAACTCTGACACCACTAGAGAAGAAATGGGGGAGAAATGTTTAAAAGGGTAGTTCACAGATCAGAATAAACTGGTGCCAGAGATCTGTGATTTAAAAAAAAAAATCCAGTTTTCCTGCACTTATCAGCTGCTGTATGTCCTGCAGGAAGTGGTGTATTATTTCCAGTCTGACACAGTGCTCTCTGCTGCCACCTCTGTCCATGTCAGGAGAGGTTTTCTATGGGAATTTGCTGCTGCTCTGCACAGTTCCTGACATGGAGAGAGGTGGCAGCAGAGAGCACTGTCAGACTGGAAAGGATACACCACCTCCTGCAGGACATACAGCAGCTGATAACTGTAAGACTGGATTTTTTTTAAAGTAGTAAATCACAGATCTCTGGCACCAGTTTAATCTGATTTTTTTTTTTTTCTGTGATCTACCCCTTTAAACAATTCTCCCCCATTTCTTGCAGGACATACAGCAGCTTATAAGTACTGGAAGACTTGATTTTTTTTTTTTTTTTTTTTTTTTAATAGAAGTAAGAAGAATACAAATATCTGGCACTAGTTGCATTTGAAGGAAAAAAAATTGTTGAACCCCTTTAATGTTTAGGATGATTATTGTCGGCCAGACCAGTAGATCTTGGTTGGATTGGCCAACCATCTAATGTATCGGTATCCCCGGAGTCTGGCAGCGGCTTCACAATCATATATCTTCCTTTCTCCAAACAGGACCCCAAGGAAAGAAGTGGCGCCCACAATACACGAGAGTCGCTCCACTCATGTACCGCAAAAGCCTGAAGACACTGCGAGCGGCGGCGGCTCGGAACGTTACGCCGTCAACCCACAAGCCTGATGAGTTGATGATTCCTTTGGGCAGCAGAGAGATGAATGAACTATGTGATGGCCGTGAATTAAATGTCGACCGTCTAAAGGGTCCATGATGCCTCATAGGCCTGGGATACATGGCGACTGCTGGTTACTCCATTCAAGAGAATGGGCTCTAATCGCAACCCGTAAGAGGTGGGTCGTAATATGATCCCATTCTCTTAAATGGATGACCGGCAGTCGGGGAAAACTTGAAGGGTTTTGGTTTAATAAAAAACAGCTACTTTCTTGCATAAATACAGCGCCCCCCTGTCATCAGGTTGTTTATGGTATTACGATTAAGCCTCATTTACTTCAATGGAACTGAGCTGCAATAGCACACCCAAACTGAGCACAGGAGTGGTGCTGTTTCTGGCAGGAAGTGGCCATGTTCTTCTAAGCCTGGGGTTGTCCGGCGCTACAAAAACATGGCCACTTTTTAACCCACTCTCGTCTCCAGATTGGGTGGGGTTTGGTACTTACTTCCATTGAAGTAAATGGAGCTTAAAGGGGTTATCCAGCGCTCCAAAAACATGGCCACTTTCCCCCTTCTTTTGTCTCCAGTTTGGTGGGGTTTTGAAACTCCGTTCCATTGAAGTAAATGGAGCTTAATTGCAAACCACACCTGAACTGGAGACAAGAGAGGGGGGGAAGTGGCCATGTTTTTGTAGCACTGGATAACCCCTTAAAGGGGCTGCACATAGGTTATATATGGTGTCAGTACGGTGAGCTGCAATTCATCACACAACCTGGTGTGGCGCTGTTTCTGGAAGAAGCTAGCCTATTTACGTAAACACGAACAACCCCTTAAATTTTCCACCATGAAACACTTAAAGTACTCTGCTCATGACGTGTGGAGCCGCCTACCTTTTTTTTTGTGTGTTAACGTCTATTTTATTTCCTATTGTATAGATACAGACACCGCACCTGATGTATAATAATTTCACCTCGAAGTGTACAGATGGGTTAAAGCCTGACTAAGGTTTGGGTTGTTGAAGTAGAAAATTCTAGAATTTTTTTTTTTTTTTATATATTTGACCACTGCCCCCATAGGTTATACGCAGACTTGTAAATGTGTCGCTGTTTTTAAAGAGATGTTGAATTGCTTTGTAAAAAAATAAAAAAAATTTTTTTTTCCCTAAATAAATTTGTGTAAGTGACTGGTCTTGCTGATGGATATAATACTTTAACTTCTCCTGTGGTGGCGCTGTAGGGAAATGGCACATGTAGGCGTTTATTGACAGATTCCGTGCACGGTCGTTAAAGCGATGGAATAGACTTTGGAACTATTTCGATCTTCGTGCTACTGTAGTGACACAACGCGCTAGTACAGTAGCATGAAGACTTAAAAAGTTTGAGCTCCCAACATCACCACGAATGCCAGGAGCTCAAACAGTTAAATTCTTTGTGCTACTATACTAGCGTGTTGTCAGTACAGTAGCGCAAAGATTAAAATAGTTTTAAAATTTGTTCCAATAGCACACATCGTCTGTGTATATGGATCGTGCACGGAATGTATATTTTAATAGCGATGTCCGTGCAGTCCTTGCCCAATATATGTAAAAAAAAAAAGAATACCTACCTCTCCGTGCTCCCTGATGTCCCAGCAGTGTCAGGCTACTAAGCCAATCGCTGGCCACGATACTAACCCGGTGACTGGCTTGAGTGGCCTGTCACTTCAGACACTGAAGAGAGTGGGCCAAAGCTACAGGACATCAGGGAGTGTGGAGAGGTAAGTATAACTTTTTTTTTTTTTTTTGCAGATTCATCAGCCATTGGCCCTGCATTGCTATACACGTAGCGATGTGAGGTTGGCGGCTGATTTTAGGTCAGGACCAAAAGACGCGATCAGGTGATCGTTATCTCTATATGATCGATTGCTCTCTCTATATATGATTTTGCTTACTCTTTATATATGATCAGGATTGCTCGCTCTCTATGATCTGGAGAATTGGCCTGATGCGGCAGATTATCGCTCTGTGTAATAGGGCCCTAAGGAGCAGGGGAGCTGAGATGACCTAGTTGGTGTATTAGATATGTAGGTTCTCTCTGGTGTGTGTATAAATATATATATATAGATACAGAAGAAAGCCGCACATCCAAACGCTTGTGAGGCGGGTGCTGTACAGAGCCAGTCCCCTGGCTCGGGGATCTCCAATAGTATGTACAGATATTCTGCAGCACGCCAGCATACGTGGAAAAATGTGATTACAAAAGGGTACAAAAAATACAGAGATGCGACGTTTCGACCCTCTCATAGGATCATGATCCTGTGAGAGGGTCGAAACAGCGCATCTCTGTATTTTTTGTACCCTTTTGTAATAAATGACATTTTTCCACGTATGCTGGCGTGCTGCAGAATATCTGTACATAAATATATATATATATATATATATATATACACAGTTAATATACTAAGTATATAGGAGCACTTTTTGTTGTACGGTATATACTCTGCAGGGGGATATTTTCCTGTCATGATCAATGTGGCCCTCAAGCCATACAAAGCCTCCTCCCCTACCAGAGAGCTCAGGGTAAAACCTATATACTTGTACAGCAGGGTGGGGGGAGGTGATGCTACTAACCATAGGGGTACAGGCTTCAGAAACAGGTCTGGCAGCTTGGCCTGAGCATGGCGGAGCCCACCGGCAGCCATGCATAGTCTCCTCTATAGAGGGGCGGCTATGGTAACTGCTCTGATAAAATGGGTGCTGGGCTACAAAGTACAAGGAGAGAATGTGGCCAAACTCGTTCTGGGTTGGATTCCTTGCATTTCGTATGTATCAGGCGTGCGGAACCTTCTAGGGTCTCGCTATAGAACAATAACAACTTACCAAGCTTTTCTAGTATCCTGAACGGCATATCAGAAAATAGAGATTGGCCATTGGGGATTCTTATTGGCGGCCAGCTGGAATGATGGTCAGGGAACGTCCATGGGTGACAGAACCCGCTGCCTAACAGGCAATAATGGCAAGGGAAAGAACTTAAAGGGGAACTATGAAAAATAAAAAAAAATATATATATATATTATTTATTTATTTAAATCAACTGGTGTCAAAGTTATTTAGACTTGATATTTACTTTTATTTAAAAATCACATCTTCCAGTACTTATTAGCTGCTGTATGTCCTACAGGAAGTGATGTTTTCGTTCCAGTCTGACACAGTGCTCTCTGCTGCCACCTCTGTCCATGTCAGGAACTGTCCAGGGCAGTAGCAAATCCCTATAGAAAACCTTTCCTGCTCTGGACAGTTCCTGACATGGACAGAGGTGGCAGCAGAGAGCACTGTGTCAGACTGGAAAGAATACACCACTTCCTGCAGGACATACAGCAGCTGATAAGTAATGGAAAACATCCGATTTTTTTAATAGAAGTCATTTACAAATCTATATACCTTTCTGACACCAGTTGAGTTGAAAACAATTTTTTTTTCTTCGAAGTACCCTTTTAAGAGCCATAGATTGCTAGTTATGGTGTCCTGCACTGACCAACACATACCTCAATGAATATCGTAGAACTTACCCAGGTTACTAGCTATGACATTAGACAGTGCAAGTTAAACCTGTCGGCTCTATTGGTGACTGGCCCTGAGCGATGGTAACCCCCAGCATTCCCTGTACACTGGTTACTACTGCATTTCTTTTACAGTATCTTGGGTGTAGTGATGTGGAGAAGACAACTGTTAGGGTACTATTACACGGAACGATAATTGGCCGATCCTGCTGATTATCGTTCCGTGTAATACACACAACGATCAGCCGATGATCGTTGATATAGGTTCTGACCTATAATTGTCGGCCACCGACCGGCTGATGATATGCAAAATAAATACATTACCTATCCATGGTCCAGGGCTCCTCTTCTCCCCGTGTCCCGCGCGCTCCAGCTTCAGAGCGGCCTTAGCTGACAGGCCGCTCAGCCAATCACAGGCCGGGACTGCCGCGGCCAGTGATAGGCGCTCTGAAGCTGCAGCGCACGGAACCCGGGGAGCGCAGGAGCCCTGCAGCCTGGATAGGTAAAGTATGCCAGTTTAGCAAGGGCTGCAAGGACATCAGTAACGATGTCCATGCAGCCCTTGTTAAACGATTATCGGGCTGTGTACACGAAACGATAATTGGCCTGATTGTACGATTAACAATGTCAGAGTAACGATTTTTTTTTTTCATAACAATCAGCGTTTAGACGGTACGATATATCGTACGAAAATTCGTTTTGCGATCGCTTAAGCCTATCTCAGACATTGGTTAAATCGGCGAACGACTGTGTACACGGAACGATCTGCGATTTTTTTTTTTTTGCGAACGACGATTTGAGAACATGTTGAAAGATCAAAATGAACGATTTCTCGCTCGTCGTTTGATCGTTCGTTGCGTTTACACGTACGATTATCGTTCGAATTCGATCGTTATCGCGCAAATTCGCACGATAATCGTTACGTGTAAACGCACCATAATACTACCCTTAGGGTCCTATTACACGGAGCGATTTTTAACGATTAACAATCGCAAACCAGATTGTTTATTGTTAACCTGAAATCGTTCACCATATTACACAGAACAATAGTCGTTAGTTATGATCGTTACTACTATCGTTATTGCGATCGTTACTATGATCCTTTACTCCATCTGATCCCAGCAAAACGATGGACAATGAGCAATTACACTGAACGATTAGTGAACAAATGCGGATCTTGAGCAAACGAAGGTGGAATTACAGCGAACGATTAACGATAATTTTAGGTTCAGATCTAAATCAACCACATACGAACGATTTTTTGATTGTTGCCTGCAAAGACACAGAACGATTATCGTTTAAATTTGAACGATATAGCGATTTTTCGGCCCTTACAGAGAAGCGCAGGGCTGCTGTATAAGAAAGACTCCTTATAGAGCTGCACATGGCCGACACCTTGGAGATATTGTGCTGCAACGGAGTCAACGACAACAATCACAGCACAGAGATCAGTGCTTTACTATGTCTGTGGCATAAAGAACACTTGTGGCTCCCTCTAGTGGACAAAGGGTGGAACCACAAGGAATGAAAAAACATGGAACAGGGAAGGGGAACCTTCAGCTGTTGCAAAACTACAATTCCCATCATGCCCGGACAGCCTTTGGCTGTCCGGGCATGATGGGAATTATAGTTTTGCAACGCCCACTGATCATGTCGGGAGAAGCGTTCAGCTAAGTGCTTTAGAGGGGTTTTCCGCTCAATCATAACTTTTGATATGTTGCTGCCCATGGTGAGACTAACAATTCCTTCCATACTTTTTATTATCTATTCAGTCTCCTTCCCCCTAGTTCTGAGCTGCTGCTTTCGGCTAGAGACACAAAAATATGTGTCTCCCCTTCCTCCATTCTGAGACGGCTGATGTAAACAAGTCCTTGGCAGGCTGTATCTGCAACTTTGTAGCACCTTTCTAATGCTGGGAGGGTTAATCTCACTGTGATTAATCTGACATTACAAAGAAGCTACAATAATGTAAACAAGTCCCTGGCAGGCTTTATCTGCATCAGCCATCTCAGAAGGGAGGGGGAGACAGAGAGAAAAGCTCACACATAGATTTTTGTGTCTTCAGCAGAAAGCAGCAGCTGAGAACTGGGGAAAGATGGAAGGAGACTATGGAAGGAAGTATGGAAGGAATTGTTAGTCTCACCATGGGCAGCAACATATCAAAAGTTGTGTTTGAGTGGAATACCCCTTTACGGCAGTATTACATGGTACAATAATGAGGGGGAAGCAAACGCCGACCTTTCAGTTCAGCACTTGCTTCCCCCTCGTTCCCTGCCTCCTGCCTGTCAATCACTCCCACAGAGCACACTGACAGGAAGAGAGTCGTGACTAGAACACCACCCAGATGACTAGTCGCAATGAAAAAAAAAAAAAACTTTCCGTCACATTGAGCCCGTAACTAGAGATGAGCGAATACGATTCGATCGAGATGGTATTTCATTGAATATTGCGGTATTCAAATTCAATCAAGTAGTGTGGCGAATACGCGGGAAACATTCGAAAGCCCTCTCATCGCACTTGGCGCTTTTTTTAATCCAATCACCATGCAGGGAGGCCGTGAGGGTCCCTGGGAGTACGCACACAGCGCCAAAACGGCGTCTACCCTCATTGGATGGCTGAACCACATGACCTCGAATATTTAATATTTGACTTCCGCCTCTCGACCGCAGATGCGCTTTTAACCTAGTCAGGGAGAGATCTTGGAGCAGGGACAGATGGATTTTAGTAGCGTTTTGGTTGGGCAGGATTACTACAGAACCCAAAAGTCCTTTTCAGGGCTAATATCCAGCGAAAAAGTCATCTCTGCATCCAAAGTACTTCTCAGTGCTAAGAAATAGATAATATAACAGCAGCAGCTGTATTCATTCCAGAACCCTGTGTGTACATAGTGTCCCTGGTTTAGCCCACTAAGGGCACGTAAACGTCATACATATTGTGCCAGTTGCCCAGTAAAAGGCATGTGATACCTATTGTGCCAGTTGCCCAGTAGAAAGGCATGTGATACCTAGTGTGCCAGTTTTCCAATAAAAGGCACGTGATACCTATTGTGCCAGTTGCCCAGTAGAAAGGCATGTGATACCTAGTGTGCCAGTTGTCCAATAAAAGGCACGTGATACCTATTGTGCCAGTTGTCCAGTAAAAGGCACGTGATACCTATTGTGCCAGTTGTCCAGTAAAAGGCACGTGATACCTATTGTGCCAGTTGTCCAGTAAAAGGCACGTGATACCTATTGTGCCAGTTGTCCAGTAAAAGGCACGTGATACCTATTGTGCCAGTTGTCCAGTAAAAGGCACGTGATACCTATTGTGCCAGTTGTCCAGTAAAAGGCACGTGATACTTATTGTGCCAGTTGTCCAGTAAAAGGCACATGTAGCTATTGTTCCAGTAGCCTAGTAAAAGGCACGTCATACATACTGTTCCAGTAACGTTTGTACAGCATGACGCGTGATACGCTCAAATAACATGACGCTCTACGGACGCACATTGGAATCATGTATGTAACACTGCGCAAGAAATATGAACGAAATGTGTGAACATTGCCGCAAAGCGTTTGTAAATATTTTTCCTTCTCAACTGCGGAGTTTGGCATTATACTGCGATTTTGGGGTGTTGGGTGCACCCAGGCATGCTCCCCCTAATGTCCCAGTGTCATTCCGGAGGTGTTTGCATCGTTTAGGGAGGTTTCATGGGGGACTTGGTGACCTCCAAGTGGTCGAATTTTGATTTCCAAGTGGCAAGAATTTTTTTCCCATAGACTATAATGGGATCGAGTATTCGTTCGAATAGTCGAATCTCAGTGCCTATTCGATTCGAATTTTTGAAAGTCGAATATTTCACTACTCGCTCATCTCTACCCGTAACCTCTGACACGATAGGAGACCCTGCTGTAAGGTCTGTGCAGCCGTTATGGCAGTCTAATCAGCACAAATGTATTACACGGCATGATAATGAGGGGGAAGCGAGCGCCAACCTGTCAGGTCAGTGCTCGCTTCCCGCTCGTCGGCTGATCGTGTTCTTTTAATAACCTAACGATTATCAGTCAGTAATTGGCCAAGTACAGACGATAACGGTTTTGTGTAGTATGGCCTTTACTCCCCGGCTCGTTGCAGGAGGGAGTCTCTACTGTAAGTGTACGGAGACCATGTCCTTGCAGCAAGCCGGAGAGAGAAGCAAAGTGCATCTATTAATTGATGGGGGTCTGAATACCCAGACCCGAACTGATCAACACTTTTGACAAATTAATGATGTTAAAAGTTTTTTGTTTTTTTTTAAAGTGACAGTACACTTTAAATGACAAGGGTCGGACTTTTTCTTTTAAAACAGGGAGGAGATGGCTGAACATAACACGCACTTACCTCCTGGCTCTAGCGCTGCGGTCCACTGTCCTCTGCTCCGGATCCCCACCCACTTCCTGGTCTGAGGCGGGACCCTGCTATGGCCACTGACTGGCTGAGCGGGGCTGACACGTCACATTCTGGGTCCCCGCTCAGACCAGGGGACCAGGAACCTGAGCGGAGGACAGCGGACCCCAGGAGAGGTAAGTTGCCTGTTGGTATGTTTAGCAACCTTCTCCCCAGCTGTTTAAAAAAAAAAAATGTCCTGGACATGGTCCATCATTCCCACTCTAAGTTGTGGGTTCAACTTGCGCAGGCGCAATGCCCTAGACCCCTATCCACCCTCCCTTGGACCTGGTCACCCTCTTTACGGGATGTCACTGCTTTGTCCTACGTCACGCGACATACATTGGCCTCTCTACACCGGGCAGGCAATTCCCGTGCTTTGCTGCGTAGGCTCGGACCACTGACCCCCATAACACATAATCCACAGTTTCCACCGGGCCTTTCTCCCTCTTTCTTAGGGCTTCCGGCGGACCGGGTCCTCCGTTTCTATCAGGTACTCAAACAGGGTTTCCTCTTGCCCTTACCAGTGATCCTGGATACCACCGCACCTACTGCACGACATTCGTTTGAATATGCTCAACTACAACACTTCTACTCTTCCTCTAAACGCACACACTCCCTACACCAGGAACTGACAGACTTTGTGCATGGGAGTCGGAGTTGGGGAAAAGCTTTACACCACAACAATGGTCTAAGGCTTTTTTTCTTTCGCACAAGGCAGTACTGGCTTGTAAATCGCAAGAAACCAGTTATAAGATTATCTCCCGGTGGTATCGTGTTCCTGCCCTTCTCCACAAGTGGTATCCCTCAGTACCTGCTGTGTGCTGGCGTTGTGAGGAAGTTGAGGGAACTATGACACATTTGGCATACCTGCTCACGGCTGCGGGGGTACTGGTCATCTATCCTACGCACTATACACGCTGTCACGGGTATCCTTATTCCCAACACTCCGGAAGCGGTGCTGCTGTATATGTTTCCCACTGCCCAATCCCGATTTAAGAAGTCCTTAGCCAGACATCTCCTGCAGGCGGCAAAGACAGTACTTCCCCGACGGTGGAGAACCACGGAACCCCCTACACTAGATGATTGGTACGCTGAAATTGCCCAAATTCATGACATGGAGAATCTTATTGCGGTCACCCCAACAGCTGTAAAGAAGTATACAGCCACCTGGAGCTCATGGTTGCTCTTCCGTTCCTCAGACTCATATAGGGACGCGGATATTTAACGTCGCTCTGGGAAGTGCCTTCCCCCCTCGCTACCCAACCTCACCACCTTAATAGTAGGCGCAGCCGAGTGATCTTCCTTATCTTCCATATCATATGTTGCTGTGACCACATACTATTTGGATGATGTAGAGTATCCCCCCCCCCTCCCCCCATTTTGTCTCTTTGTCCTTGTCTTGTTCTGTTACTAGGCTCAATATATGTATACCTGCTCATGACAGGCCCTTCTTTAAGTCGTTTTTCGTAAGAACATGTAATCTACGAGTGGCTGCGGTCATGAGATCCTGCTGCACACTTAGGACGTCCATCATTTCTACTATTATTGCTTATGACAGGTCAGGGCCAATGTAAGTGGCCATAGCGCTGGATATGTCCTGCAGGAGTAGATATATTTGGCGAGCAGTCTTGTCACCTAGCAGCTGGGTCCCTTGACCGTATGTTGTACTGTATGGATAACGCCTTGTCATTATTATCCTTTTTATGTTGTTTTATGTTTTGATGAGGACTCAACGTCCTTTGTTTGTTATTCTCATATAAAAATAAATAAAACTTTAAATATGAAAAAAAAAAAAAAATGTCCGACCTCGGACTTCACTTTGCTCCAATTGTCATGAACCAGAGATGTCAAAATTGGTGGGTCGGGGAAGATATAAAGTGATGTCATATCCTAATAAAATGTCATCATGTCCCTATAAGACTGGTTTCACTCCAGCATAATAAGGATGCATTTTTGTGTCTGTATTAGAGGGGATTTAAAAAAAGCAAAAAAAAACAAGGCCGTTTACTTCCAGAAACAGCGCCACTCTTGTTCTCAGTTTTTCAGTATTGCAGCTCAAGTTTCATTAAAGTAAATGGGGCTGAGTTGCAATACTGCAAACAACCTGACGATAGGCGTGGCGCTGTTTCTGTAAAGTAGAAAAAAATAATAATCTAATTCTGTATAACCCGTCAGCTGTCAGCTCAGGTCAATAGAGACATGGAAAGACTGGGACGTCCAGCCATAATGCAGACACCGAGTGTTGGGGTATAGAGATGCACTTACTAGTCATTGCTCCCACTAGCCAGAAACCTACTCCACACTGATGAGGGGCAAAAAACCAGAAACAGCTGTCTGTGGATGGATACCTTGCTTGGGTGGTTTCCTTGATTGGAGACATTCCTTGGCTTGGTTGTTCCTTCCCGGAGGAAGGTCTGGCTAGTTCACTGACATCGAGACACGTGATGGCGTCTCTGCAGTTTTCTTTTGCATATGGGGTATAGAGATATACAGCGCTGCTCTGAGGGTCCATTTATTATTCTATTTAGGAGACCTGGATATGGCAAATGACTAAATGAGAGAAATCAGAATCTGCTCATCAATTTAATTCTGTTCAACAAAAAAATACAGATTTCCTGACGTAACAGAAACAAGTGAACGCTACAACTATAGCCGAGCATTTCATAATTCATCCCATGCTACAGCGAAGAACCATAGGGAAACACAAAGTAAATTTATAGGTAACATCTATAACCGGAGGAGCGGCGGCTCTCAGGACTTGTTCCCAGTGTCTTCCCCCTCCTCCTCCTCCTCCTTTTCCTCCTCATACACGGTAAGGTCCAGAGTCAGCACGTGGCTGGATAATTCTTCTTGCTGGAAAACCAAACAACATTTAAAGGGGTTATCCAGACTTAGAAAAACATGGCCTCTTTCTTCCAGAAACAGCGCCACTCTTGTCCTCGGTTTGGGGTGGGTATGCAACTCAGTTTCATTTAAGTGAATGGAGCTGACTTGTAATACCACACATATACTGAGGACAGGGGTGGAGCTGTTTTTGCAAAAGTAAAGTAGCTGAGCTTTTTCTAATTCTGAATAATCCCTTTAATAGGAATGGAACAATAAAGCTCAGCTCACAGCAGGTTGCTGCATGTTTGGTGTGGATGTATGGGGGGCTCTGTCCTTAAAGGAGTTATCCAGGATGAGATAAACATAGCCTTTTTTCCCAGCCAGGTTGTATGTGGTTTTACAACTTGGCACCATTTTCTTTTTAGTTGCAATGCCACGTACAGACTGAGAGTTGTGCTGTTTCTGGAAGGAAGCAGCAGCGTTTCTCGCACCCCTTTGTGTGCAGTCGTGCGTCTCTCGTCCTGTATACTGATATACGGCCGGTTATTTTTTTTACCTTTGTCCACACTCCGATTAGGGCATCCGCCTTGGAATAAAACTCTTCCTTCAGGGAAATCACCACCATCTGAAACTGCTCTCGGGACTGTTCCCTGATGTAACTTGTGACCTAGATAGAAATATAGCAGCGTGACTGAGGGTCTATACACACTGGATATCCTAGGATGTACGCCCCTATGTAAGTATATAGCGTCACCTCTCATCCATACTAAGAAAGTGCATGGTATAACTTATTAGCATGATGCTTCAGCACAAGGACATACGTATCATAGTAGACCATGTGTCTGCTATGGGGTCCTTAGATATAAGAAGACGCAGCCTTTCTTAAAGGAGAAGTCCGGTGAAAATTTTTATTAAAGTATTGTATTGCCCCCCAAAAGTTATACAAATCACCAATATACACTTATTATGGGAAATGCACATAAAGTGCTTCTTTCCCTGCACTTACTACTGCATCAAGGCTTCACTTCCTGGATAACATGGTGATGTCACTTCCTGGATATCATGGTGATGTCACTTCCTGGATGACAAGGTGATGTCACTTCCTGGATGACAAGGCGATGTCACTTCCTGGATAAACATGGTGATGTCACTTCCTGGATAACATGGTAATGTCACTTCCTGGATAACATGGTGATGTCATGACCCGACTCCCAGGGCTGTGCGGGCTTTGGCTGCTGGAGAGGATGATGGCCGGGGGACACCGAGGGACACAGGGCACTGGAGGGACACTGAGCATCCCATGTTATCCAGGAAGCGACATCACCATGTTTATCCAGGAAGTGATATCACCATGTTTATCCAGGAAGTGACATCGCCTTGTCATCCAGGAAGTGACATCACCTTGTCATCCAGGAAGTGACATCACCATGTTATCCAGGAAGTGACATCACCGTGTTATCCAGGAAGTGACATCACCATGTTATCCAGGAAGTGACATCACCATGTTATCCAGGAAGTGACGTCAATAGGGACGGCCCTGATTGAAGCAGCATGAAAGCGATGGTCTAATCTACAATACATTGCAGCAATAGAAGAATACTGTATATCCACACAGAAATATAGAGCTATAGATACTGTCCAGCATGACTGGTGTTAAACCTCGAGACAATGTGGATACACTTATAACCTATATATTTCAATGCGGTCACTTACTTTGCCGATGTTACTGTTGTCCAAAGCTGCATCGACTTCATCTAAAATGAAGAATGGCGCAGGACGGAAGCTGAAGGAACAAAGGAGACCGCGGTCAGTCCTAAATGACATTGAGCTACGTCTCCGTCTGTTTATTTGTATCTTGACACATAACTAGAATATGCCAATGATAATGAGAATAAAAGGGTCCTCCTCATTCTTAAGGGGATGGCGGGTCTTAGAGGTCAGATGTGTCCCCCTGCATCGTAAACAATAGGCGCTAAGAACAGGGGTTCATATAAATGAGTTAATATATATCCATGAACACTTTATCTTTCAACAAACACATAAAAAACCTCTTAAAGATCATATTACACTACTTATCCCATACCCATGACCCCTTGGCCCATCATAAAGAAGCCCTCTGATGGTGAATGGCAGCATAGCTAGCCCTAAGCACAAGCTATTCTATTCTCTATTACAACCACACAACAGCTCCTCTGGTCAGTGTTACCTGTGAATAGCAAACACCAGGGCCAGAGCGGCTACAGATTTCTCTCCTCCTGATAGGTTGTCCATCGGCATAAAGCGCTTTCCTGGTGCGACACAGTTATAGCCAATCCCGTCTAGGTACGGCTCTTCTGGATTTTCAGGACTGAGGAAAGCCTTAAAAAAAATTAATTGAAATAAATAAAATACTGAGGTTGCATCCATATTAGAGTCTCATGGCTAACAGTAACAAACAGGTCCGGCCTACTATTCCCCCCAACTAAACCACAGCTGATCCCTGAATATGGTGACTGACATAGGTGTGAGGTTATAGCGGCACTGTATATATGTGCCCCACCCCCATTTACTGTATACTGATTGGCTGTCTCTGATACTAGAGACAGGTTTCCCCTAACAAAAGGCAATGGACAGCAATTGGAGAGAAGGGAGACATCTAGTGGCCAAGTTCTTTTTCTGGAAAAAGGAGTCACTTCTGGTGAATTAAAGGGGTACTCTTTTTCTTTCAAATTAACTGGTGTCAGAAAGTTATAAAGATTTGTAGTTTACTTCTATTTAAAAAATCTCCACTCTTCCAGTACTTAGACTTATGTGATTCCTAAAATTTAAAACACTTAAAGGGGTACTCTGGCAAAAAGAGGATTTTTTACTCACCGTAAAATCTCTTTCTCGTAGTCTTCATTGGGGGACACAGATACCATGGGTATAGGCTGCTGCCACTAGGAGGCGCTGACACTAAGAGAAACAAAGGAAGTGACTCCTCCTGAGCAGGATATACCCGCCCACAGGCACTGAGCTAAACCAGTTTGTACAAGAGCAGTAGGAGAAGTCAAGAACAGGCAAAGTAGGAATAACACCAAAAACGGAGAAAACTACCATACCGAGGAAAAACCCCAAAAGAAAATGGGTGGGTGCTGTGTCCCCCAATGAAGACTACGAGAAAGAGATTTTACGGTGAGTAAAAAATCCTCTTTTCTCGTGCGTCTTATTGGGGGACACAGATACCATGGGACGTCCAAAAGCAGTCCATGGGGTGGGAAAGATAACCGCTAGACAAGAGCGCTTGGTGAGAAGGCACAGAATAGCACCAACACAACCATCAACTAGGAATAGAGCAAGGGATGATGCTGAATGCATCAGAGAAAACCCCTACAGGTCCGCAGCAAAGGAAAAAATGTCTAGTCCCTGGAGCAACGTGCTGCACGGCAGACAGAGTGGGTTGTGTCCGTCCTGGAAGCCAGCAACATGATGTAACATCGAGTCCAACAGAACTAGTAGGCTAGATGTGGGGAAAAAAAGCAGACGCCCAGCCAAGTGGGTGACCACAGGCGGCAGGGACTTACTCTGAGGTAGAATAGAATAAAAGGCAAATACAACCATGACGGGAGAGACTGGAAAATGTTTCATGGCACATAGAGGTCTAAGGCGTCAAATAAAGGAGAGAGAGGACTGAGCGTCTCTCATAGAAGGTGCCACATGAGATGCAGGAGAAGCTGCGTCCTTGACTATGGAGCTGGGAAGAATGGCCAGGCTGGAAGCTCCATGGGCCTAGGAGTACAGTCTTCACTGAGAAGACAAAACTTGAGCACAAGAGAAGCCATGGTCTATGACATGAGTTATCCCATCTGAGAAACACATGTTAATAAGAAGAATCAAGCTGTCCAAGCATAATGCAGTCCAGGGAAGGAAGGAAAAACAAGATCAGAATCTTGAGTAAGTTGTCCTGGAAGGAGTACAGTAGTACCTGGTACCCCGCAGTGCCCGGCAGAAAAGAGGAGCAGAGGAAAGCCGGTAAGCCGGGGTTAAAACAACTCCATGGGCTGTTAGAGCCTTAGAAAGGAGGTTGATCATATAAAACACTCCGCTCCAAGGAAGCCTAGAGGTACTCGAGAGCCTGGAGTCCCAGAAGAAAACTGTCAAGGGAGGTCAAGGTAAGGCTGATGGGCATGGGAGTTGTCACAGGACAATGGGCACAACAGGTAATACATAGACTAGAGTCCATATGTAAACTAGATCCAGAAACCAACGCCTCAAAGGGTGAGCAGAGACGTTGCTTGGTAAGAGCAGAACAGCAAATGTAAGTCCTGCCAGAATGGGCCAGTGAACAACCCTGTTTCCAAGGAGAGGAAACCCTTAAGGGATTAAGTTCTCAAGGAATCCACATGGGAGACAACATAAGGGAGGGGGATGGCCAGTCAACAACAAGACCAAGGACAAGGAATTCAAGCAGGAGTGCTCATAGAGGCCAGTGAGGGTCAGAAACCCACACCTGCCTGTCGGAAGAAACTATTACGGAATAGCAGTCCTCAGGAGGATACTTATACTAAATATTCCATCCTCCTGGAGGAGGGAAGGGCTGCTTGAAGATTTTCTGACTGAGTGGTAAAAAACCAAACCCAGGATGGGGGGGTCATGCACAACAGTGCATTAAGCCAGGGAGAAGGAGTAATGGTGTAAGCGGGAGCACTGCAAAACCCTGAACTGAGAGCAATGCTTCATAGTCCATATGGCCAAGCAAGGACACCTGGAGAAGCTAGACCACGAAGAGACCATACACCTATGCTTAGGACGGTAGAGAAACAGTGCAGGCAGTAAACAGGAAATCCTCACCCTGTGACACTGCAGCTGCCTAAGAGAGAAGACTAAATACTTGCCATGTTGGCCATAGGCAGATGCAGAAGGAGAAGTCCTAAAGTAGCACTGTGATAGACATGTAGGCAATTGATGTCCTACATACACCAGGGGTAGAAGAAACCCTTTACTGTTTTACCTGTAGAGCAGAGAGGCCTCACTTCATCCAGATCAAAGAGGGGACGGCCTAAGCAATTCAAGCCATACTACTGGGGAACAGCCAGCGAGACAAATGCCAGAACATGGTAGTTATGCCCAGACAAAGGACAGAAGAACTACCCTGACAGTACCAGGATGAAATAGTGACCGGATCTGTATGCTGCCGGCCACTCAGAGGACCAGAGTATGAGAGTCCAACAGTCCAGGGGCAGGTAAAGCGAGGGGTTCTGTACCTCGTGTAGTGGGACACGTAGCAGGATGCTTGGGCTTTAGAAAGGATACAGCCCAAGAGGAATACAACAAGGTTACGCTGCCTGAGAGCAGGTAATGAGACTTGTTAGTGGAAACATATAGAAGACAACATGGTGTAGTAACAAGTTACCCCATGATGATCCCCTGAAGTGACAGGCACAGATCATGGAAGTCCTACGAGGATGAAAGGTAATATACAGGGTAACACGAGCAGAGTAGCTGCAAGCAGTAAGTAACAGAAGACCAGCATTCAAGAGATACAAATACCTGGACTGGAAACAGGTAACGTGCCTGGTCAGACCTGTAAACAGAAGCCTACAGTGTGTGCTCTGGGAGCAGGGAAGAGAACAGGACTGTGTCCCTATGTAAATGAGGACTGGATACGAGAACTGCCCAGCATCACCAGGATAGTGAGCAGACCTGAAGGTGGTGTATTACATCGTGTAACAGGTTACCACAATCTGTGCACACCGAACTACAGGTAATGTAGTTGGAGCCATATCATGCAGCAGAGGGGAGAGGTCTGAATAACCTTGTACCGCCACCTGGGAGGGGGTAACATGTCCAGTTCTATGTCTGACATCATGTAGTAAAGGAATCTATGTCATGAAGATGAGAGGCAGGTCTGAAGCACCGCCCGCTAATGGGTGATGTGAGTGACAGGACTGGAAGCTCTGAGTAACACCGGAACAACGACTGGCAATGGGTGATGAGTCTGGTCCCATAACCTGTCTAACAAACCATGTAGCAGACGGTTCTGTTGTGAGAGCACAGGAACACAGCATAGTAATAGGTAATGTGTCTGGTTCCATGTCCTGCTTGCGACATCATTTAGCAAAGGATTCTGCCTCAAGAACACAGTAGTCCCCTTAGGAACGGTAATGTGTCTGGTCTCATGTCCTGCTTGTGAAACCATGTAGCAGAGGGTTCTGCTCAGAGATAGTTTGTCAACGAGTAACGTGTCTGGTTCCATGTACATACCGTGACACTGTGTAGCAGAGGGTTCTGCTCAGGGCACAGATACACTGTCTGGAAACAGGTAACGTGTCTGGTTCTGTGTACTTACCATGACACTGTGTAGCAGAGGGTTCTGCTCAGAGCACAGATACACTGTCTGGAAACAGGTAACGTGTCTGGTTCTGTGTACTTACCATGACACTGTGTAGCAGAGGGTTCTGCTCAGAGCACAGATACACTGTCTGGAAACAGGTAACGTGTCTGGTTCCGTGTACTTACCGTGACACTGTGTAGCAGAGGGTTCTGCTCAGAACACAGATACACTGTTTGGAAACAGGTAACATGTCTGGTTCCGTGTCCTGCTCGTGACACCGTGTAGCAGAGGGTTCTGCTCAGAGCACAGATACACCACCTGGATAGCGGGTAACGTGTCTGATTCCATGTACTTCTCGTGACACCATGTAGCAGAGGGTTCTCAGAGCACAGATACGCCACCTGATAGCGGGTAATGTGTCTGGTTCCATGTACTTCTCGTGACACCATGTAGCAGAGGGTTCTCAGAGCACAGATACGCCACCTGATAGCGGGTAATGTGTCTGGTTCCATGAACATCTCGTGACACCATGTAGCAGAGAGTTCTCAGAGTACAGATACACCGCCTGGATAGCGGGTAACGTGTCTGGTTCCATGTACTTCTCGTGACACCATGTAGCAGAGGGTTCTCAGAGCACAGATACGCCACCTGATAGCGGGTAATGTGTCTGGTTCCATGTACTTCTCGTGACACCATGTAGCAGAGGGTTCTCAGAGCACAGATACGCCACCTGATAGCGGGTAACGTGTCTGGTTCCATGTACTTCTCGTGACACCATGTAGCAGAGGGTTCTGCTCAGAGCACAGATACACCGCCTGGATAGCGGGTAACGTGTCTGGTTCCATGAACTCCTCGTGACACCATGTAGCAGAGGATCTCACTGAGGGCACAGAAACACTGTATGGTGATGGGGAATATGTCTGTGCGTATGTGGTTGGAGGGGAACCAGAGTGTCTGTATATAAGTATTAATGTAATCTTATATATATAAAATCTGACACAGAGGTGTCAACCAGCACCAAAAATGCTGGATCTGCAGACCAAGGGTTGCTGGAACATTATATGGAACATTGGCCATAATAAAACATGATGCAAGCCATTCTCATATATGTAATGGTGTAATAACCACTTCCACCAGTAGGTGGCAGGAGAGATGCATCAAGTGTCCCAAGCTGCTGGAATAGAAGGGTAGTGTGTGTGGTAGCTCCATCAGGAGACCGCACACACACACATGGCAGGGGGAGGGGGAAGCAGCATCCCTCAGTGCAGGCTCTGGAGAGAGCCAAAAGGGGGAATGCCACGGTCCGCGCTGCACCCGAAAAGGGGCGGGGCCTACCGGGAGGGGGCGGAGCATCTTACTGTGAAGGCTCCACCGAGAGCCACAGGTAAGATTAAGGTGGGATGCTGAGGCCCACCCGACTCCCGAAGGGGGCGGGGCCTGCCGGGAGGGGGCGGAGCATTCCAGTGCAGGCTCCACAGTTAAGAAAAAAGGCGCAATTCTCCGGGCCGCGCGGCACCCGGAAGGGGCGGGGCTTACCTGAGAAGGCGGGGCATCCCCAGAGCAGGCTCCAGTGAGAGCCAAACATAATGAGAAGTAATGAAGAGGGCCGCGCAGCGCCCGAAAAGGGGCGGGGCATATCAGGAGGGGGCGGAGGTAGCCCTGTGTGTACTCTGGAGAGCCACAATATAGGGAAAAAAGGGCAGGATGCCGCGGCACCCGGTAAGGGGCGGGGCTTAGGGAAAAGGGGCGGAGCATCCTTTAGTATGGTCTCTAGAGCCACATGAAAAGGAAAAGTGCGGGAAGCTGCGGCCTGCGCAGCACCCAGTCAGGGGAGGGACATCCCTCACAGTGGCACCCAGAGAGAGAGACACTAATAAAAATAAAATGGTGGAGAGGGCTGGCCTGCTACCGACTGAGGGGAGAGGAGCATCTGCCTGGGGAGGGCTGCAAGTGACTGGAGAGGGAGAGCTGCCTATGTGGAGTAAAATGGCGGCCTGGGAGGGAGGGCAGGGGGAATATACTCACCTATATAGGAGCACATACTCACCATTGTCGTCTTCAGCCAGTGGGTGCCTCACCTTACGCGCCAAGCTTTGGGGGGCGAGGCGGGAAGGGGCTGTGCGGATACAGAGTCCGCAGAAAGGCGACCAGATAGTCAGACTGATCTGGGGCCCTGGTGTCACGTTGCCGGCCGGTGGCGACCGAGGGGTCACAGCCCATTTACATTTATGGTCTGTTCCCTGGTCGCATAGTGGGGGGATCAGGGTGAGTTTTAGATAACCCACCGTGCCCAAGAATCCATAGGACCTAGAAGGAAAAAGAAAAACCAACTAACTAAACATAAAGGAAGAAACTGGTCTGGAGAACCCAGACCTGTGTCTGCCTCCTACTGACACTAAGCTAAACTGGTTTAGCTCAGTGCCTGTGGGCGGGTATATCCTGCTCAGGAGGAGTCACTTCCTTTGTTTCTCTTAGTGTCAGCGCCTCCTAGTGGCAGCAGCCTATACCCATGGTATCTGTGTCCCCCAATAAGACGCACGAGAAAATCTTTTTCTTTTGAATCATCGGCTTCAAAAAGGTATATAGATCTGTAATTTACTTCTATATACAAATCTCCAGTCTTCCAGTACTTATCAGCCGATGTAGGTCCTGCAGGAAGTGGTGTATTCTTTCCAGTCTGACACAGTGCTCTTTGCTGCCACCTCTGTCCATGACAGGAACTGTCCAGAGCAGTAGCAGATCCCCATAGAAAACCTCTCCTGTCCTGGACAGTTCCTGACATGGACAGAGGTGGCAGCAGAGAGCACTGTGTCCGACTGGAAAGAAAACACCACGTCCTGCAGGACATACAGCAGCTGATACGTACTGCAAGACTGAAGATTTGTATATAGAAGTAAATTACAAATCTGTATACCTTTTTGAAGCCAGATGACTCGAAAGAAAAAGATTTTTTGCCAGAGTACCCCTTTAAGTGTTTTAAATTTTAGGAATCACATGAGTCTATCACATGTGTGTGTGTGGGGGGGGGGGGTTTATGACAGTGACTATCTAAATCAGCTGATCAGTAAACAGCTGGACTCCTATTAGCCTATACTAACAGAGGATGTTATACTATACAGAGGGGTCCAATCAGGCTGCTTTATACGGTGCCTGTACTCGGCCGATCATGTTCGTATTCAGTCCCAGCGACCATAGTAAGATTACATATGCTAAGATAGACATACACCTTTGATAGCTGTTCACAAAAACACTTGTTAAACTTACAATTATCTCCTTCAGGGTGCCTTCACACCTACCGTATCGCAGTAGAAAATCCGCAGCGGATTTGACAGTGCGTATTTAATGCTGTGTTCATTCATTTAGTTAAATCTGCTGCAGATCTGCTGCGGATCCGCAGCGGATTTTCTACTGCGATACGGTAGGTGTGAAGGCACCCTCAGGGTACGTTCACACTTACTGGATCCGCAACAGATTTCATTTAAATAACTGAACACAGCATCAAATCTGCACCATCAAATCTGCTGCAGATCCTGTAGGTATGAACGCACCCTAAGGAGAGTCACTACCCCTTCTACCCCCATACATGTGCACAGACGAACGATCGCTCAGCTGTCAGTTATCTTTACCGTCCAGCCCCCGTCCTCCCTGTTCCCTTGGGGAACGTTCAACCTGGCATAAGGGAGGGGTAATTATAGCCAGAGAGCTCTGTCTGAGGCTTATCTCTCCCAGAACAAAAAAGTCGAGCAATAATTTTTCAGTCACCTCCACTGACATCTGTCGGTGGTCGTTCAAGAAATACACCTTATACTGACAGTCGAACCGGCCGCGAGTGGCAGGTACGACTGAGGAAAGTATAAGGTGTATATTGACCTTGTATCTTATGTGTATGGCCACCTGGTGTTTTCAGGCAATCTGAATACCGTAGATTGACATTATTCCATATATTCTCTACACTTTATGATAACTGAATGCAGTAACTGGAAATCTGGCAAACCTGAGCGCTGGCATTTCTGCAGAGCTTCTTGTAGATCTCATCGATAGCTAAAGATACATGCTCAAAACACTGGCTAAAAAGCTCATATCTCCTGCGCTTCACCTGCTCAAAGTCACTCCTACATTGAATGGCTTTCCTTCTGCTGGCCTCAAAAGCTATGAGAGAAATAGACAGACGGACTGTAACATGACAGGAGAGGAAGCTCTTCACTAAGATATGGTGACTACGGTTTATTAGTGCGCATGACATTTCACAGCTACGAATCTCACAACCAGGGACTACATGACTCTCAATGAGACTTGCCGAATCCTAAGGCGCCTGCTGTGTAGACTGTAAGTGAGGCTTCTCTATTCGTTCCTATAAAAGTCCCAGTCATAGTGGTATTCCAGCAAATAAAAATATATTTTTTTTTTAAATTTGACTTTGTAATATAACACAATTAAATATTTTTTGAAGGGTACAAACACACACAGCAGATACGCAGCAGATACGCAGCTGATCTGCAGCAGATTTGATACTGTGTTCAGTTATTTAGATCTAATCTGCTGCGTATCTGCTGCGTATCGCAGCAGTAAATACGCAGCGTATATGCCGTGTGTGCTTGTACCCGAAAGCAGTAAGGGGTGACAGGGCCCCTCTGCTGCCACCAATGGCTGCGTTGGAAACTGCAGGGATGCAGCATTAGTGATACTGATCCTCCCCTGATGTCTGTATAATACATGTTACCATTAGAATAGACATTACACTGGGGGAGCTGTCTGTGTCACTAGTGCTGCAGCCTCCCCGGATGACTATATAATACATGTTACCATTAGAATAGATATTACACTTGGGGAAGCTGTCTGTGTCACTAGTGCTGCAGCCTCCCCTGATGTCTATATTATACATGTTACCATTAGAATAGACATTACACTGGAGGAGCTGTCTGTGTCACTAGTGCTGCAGCCTCCTTTGATGTCTATATAATACATGTTACCATTAGAATAGATATTACACTGGGGGAAGCTGTCTGTGTCACTAGTGCTACAGCCTCCTCTGATGTCTATATAATATGTTACCATTAGAATAGACATTACACTGGGGGAAGCTGTCTGTGTCACTAGTGCTGCAGCCTCCTCTGATGTCTATATAATACATGTTACCATTAGAATAGACATTACACTGGGGGAAGCTGTCTGTGTCACTAGTGCTACAGCCTCCCCTATTGTCTATATAATACATGTTACCATTAGAATAGACATTACACTGGGGGAAGCTGTCTGTGTCACTAGTGCTGCAGCCTCCCCTGATGTCTATATATTACATGTTACCATTAGAATAGACATTACACTGGGGGAAGCTGTCTGTGTCACTAGTGCTGCAGCCTCCCCTGATGTCTATATTATACATGTTACCATTAGAATAGACATTACACTGGAGGAGCTGTCTGTGTCACTAGTGCTGCAGCCTCCTCTGATGTCTATATAATACATGTTACCATTAGAATAGATATTACACTGGGGGAAGCTGTCTGTGTCACTAGTGCTACAGCCTCCTCTGATGTCTATATAATATGTTACCATTAGAATAGACATTACACTGGGGGAAGCTGTCTGTGTCACTAGTGCTGCAGCCTCCTCTGATGTCTATATAATACATGTTACCATTAGAATAGACATTACACTGGGGGAAGCTGTCTGTGTCACTAGTGCTACAGCCTCCCCTATTGTCTATATAATACATGTTACCATTAGAATAGACATTACACTGGGGGAAGCTGTCTGTGTCACTAGTGCTGCAGCCTCCCCTGATGTCTATATAATACATTTTAGCAACAGAATACAGATTAAACTGGGGAAACTGTCTGTGTCCGAAGTGCTGTAGCCATGATACTGTGTAACAGAGTAAGGGCCCTAGTCAACCGGACGATTATCATTCACATAATCGTTAACGATTAACGATCTCAAACAACCGCTTTTGCGAAAGATCTGAAAACCTTCACTCATTTCCATGGAACGATAATTGTTACTTATGATCGTATTTGCGATTGTTTTTTCTTCGCTATTGCGTTCGTATCTACTGCCAACGACCGAACGACGTCTTATTCAATGTGAACGATTTGCGAACGTTTTGCGAACGAGCAACGATAAAAATAGGTCCAGGTCTTATATAGCGATCAACGATCTCGTTAGTTTCAACTGAACGATTATCGTTTAGATTCGAACGATTTAACGATAATCTGAACGATAATCGTCCGGTGGAATAGGGCCCTAAGGGGTGATAGATAATTATCCCACTCACTTTTTTTCACAGTGTCACAGCTGCAGCACTACATAAAGCTTCCCCCAGTGTAATGTCTATGCTGTTACTAACATGTATTATATAGACATCAGGGAAACTGCAGCACTACTAACACAGACAGCTTCTCCCAGTGTAATGTCTATTCTAAGGGTGCATTCACACTTACAGATTCGATACTGCAGGATCCGCAGCATAAAATCCGCTGCGGTACGGCTGTGTGAAGGTACCCTAATACTAACAAGTATTATACGGACAGGAACTAGTGACACAGACAGCTTCTCCCAGTGTAATGTCTATTCTAAGGGTGCATTCACACTTACAGATTCGATACTGCAGGATCCGCAGCATAAAATCTGCTGCGGTACGGCTGTGTGAAGGTACCCTAATACTAACAAGTATTATACAGACAGGAACTAGTGACACAGACAGCTTCTCCAAGTGTTGTGTATATTCTAATACTAACATGTATTAGACAGCAAAAGGGAGCCTCAGTATCTACATGCATGTGTAATTGTGCCCGGACTCGAGCTTGAGCAGCCCCGCTGTTTCGGACAAAGCTACTGGTGGCAGCAGACCGGCCGTGTCACCTCTTACTGTTGCCACACAATTTAAAAAAAAAAAAAGGTAAAAATAAAATTATATAACTTTTTAATAGAATTTTTATGCGCCAAAATTCCCCTTCTCATATGAACGGATAGAAAGAGCGACTTATGGTCCACACAAACATTAAGGAATCTGACAGATCTTATTGGAGGTCATGTGATTTCCAAGGCCCCTGGTCTGCCATTTAGTACCCCATCAGGCCATCAAGCCTAAAACATTAAAGTAAAAAAAAAAATCAACAAAATGTTAAAAAATACCAAATAACCATAATTGGTCTATTTTGGTTGACATTTCCCCTCTCCTCCTACCCCCCAAAGAAAAATATGGAATGAAAAGTTACAAAGATGTTGAACTTGTAAGAATAAAACTGACACTTTTAAAATTTACCTGGCAAAAAAAAAACCCTGGCTCTATGGGTTTACACTACGTTTTTGCATCCATTTTGATCCGTTTTTCCATTGACTAACGCATCCGTTTTATTAACGGACACAAAAATGAGGTTGACTACATTTTTGTGTACGTTAGGCTGGCTTCACACTACGTTTTTGCAATCCGTTTTTTTTTTGTTGCAAAAAACGGATGAAAACTGGATGGAAAAAAACGGGTGCATGTGTGTGCATCTGTTTTTCCATTGAATTCAATTATAAAAAAAACGGATCAAAACGTACACACGTAGTCGACCTAATTTTTGTGTCCGTTTTTTTATAATGGCGTTCAATGGAAAAACGGATCAAAACGGATGCCCACACAAGCATCCGTTTTTCCCATCTGTTTTCCATCTTTTTTGAAAAAAAAAAAAAAAAAAAAAACTTGGTGTGAACCCAGCCTTAAAAAAAAAAACGATCCGTTTTGATCCTTTTTTATAATGGAAGTCAATGGAGAAACGGATCAAGACAGATGCACACTAAGGCATTTGTTTTTTGCAAAAAACGGATGAAAAAAAAAGGTTTGCAAAAACGTAGTGTGAACCCAGCCATAGATGGTAAATTGTAAAAAGTTATGGAATAATAAATGATAGGGATAAGGAAATAAAATATGTCACCGCCATATGCTGTGCCCAGTGATGAGGTCTATGTATTATAATGCATGAACAATATCTCCCTTGTGATGTACTTGTGTCTTGTCCCTTCTGTTGTGACCGCACGTGCAATCGCCGTCATCTATAATGTAAGTTTTACCATCTGCGCTTTCTTGAAACTTGTCGGTGACGTTCTGAAATCTTTCTATAGCTTTTAAGTTGGGGGCGGACGTTTTCAGGAGGTCGTTCTCGTGGCTGATACATTCCTGACGCAATTTCATAAGTTCGGCTGAGATTTCATTCTCTGTGGTTAGGTCCTGTAAGAAGAACATAGAAGCGAATTACAGGGAATCTTCTAGTAGCTATCTGTATATGAGAATCAGAGCTGTAAGGTTTTGCGCTTGCTTAGGCTGGGTTCAAACTACGTTTTTGCAAAAAACGGACGGGAAAAACAGATGCATGTGTGCGCATCCATTTTAATCCGTTTTTCCATTGAATTCCATTATAAAAAAAGAAACGGATCAAAACGGATCCAATTTTTTTAACGGACACAAAAATGAGGTCGACTACGTTCTTGCGTACGTTAAAAAAAACGGATCCGTTTCTTTTTTAATGCTATTCAATGGAAAAACTATACACACACGCATCCGTTTTTCATGTTTTTTTTGTGCAAAAAAAACGGATGTAAAAAAGAGATTTCAAAAACGTAGTGTGAACCCAACCTTAGAATCTACCAATGAGGTGAAGACCACCCTGATGGTTTGGCTGGTGTCACAGCTTCTACACCATTGTTCCTGTTTTATGCTGCCTGTAGTCTGGGCAGCAGAGGTTCCCTTTAAATTGGTATTCATGTTGGCTTTGGCTGTCCAGGTATGATGGGAATTGTAGTTTTACAGCTGGGGGGCTGCAAATTCTTCACCTTTCATCTAGGATCTTGGGATCACTAGGATCTTGATGAGGATAGAATAGATGAGAGCAGCCGTGATCTTGAGAATAAACTGTTTACATCAGGGATGGGGAACCTTCGGCCCTCCAGCTGTAGCAAAACTACAATTCCCATCATGCCTGGAGAGCCATACCCCCATCATGCCTGTAGTCATACCCCCCACCTATTACAGTGACTGTAGGTGATGGGGCGCCTGCTTTAGTTCTGAATCAATAATGGACTACCTCATAATTAGGATGCATAAGGGCCACGGAGGTCGGAATCCCACTGATCACGACCTCTGGTGTTCCCAAAATGACTCAGTTGGCCATTTGCTATTAGGATCGTTCGATAAGAGATCAGACCCTCGCTGGTCATAATGTTATAGCGTATCCCTTTAAAAGATAGGAAGCCCCTTTTTAAAACAAAGGAACATACAAATGCATATACCTTTAAATCTTCAGGAAGATGTCCGTAGTCAATGAGAATATTCATTTCTCTTTCATAGATGTCAGCGGTGGCCGGAGTGCTGCCACTTTCTGTCTCCAACTGAAAACACAAACACGACGAATGAAATTGAACATAATAGTTCCAATGTTACACATGTGACTTTGTCCTTTGTCAAGATAGATAGATAGGAGATAGATAGATAGATAGATAGATAGATAGATAGATAGATAGATAGATAGATAGATAGGAGATAGATAGATAGATAGATAGGAGATAGATAGATAGATAGATAGATAGATAGATAGATAGGAGATAGATAGATAGATAGATAGATAGATAGGTAGATAGATAGATAGATAGAAATGATAAATTACAAAAATATATGGCTACCTAACTGCAAAAACAAAAAGAGGGTTAAAAAGAATGAAATGTTGGTAAGGTTTGTAGTATAACCTCCACAATAAAGAGAACATTGTAACACATCACACCAGCAGGTTTTACCTCGATCTCAGTAATATCATCCAGGGAGCCGGCCAGCAGATCAACCGCTAAATCCTGCACTTTGCAATCCAGAAGTAAATTGTGTCTTTCGAGCCTTTTCTGCTCTATCTTGCTTTCCACTGTCATTGTTTCCTTCTGTTTCTTGCCCACGTCCCTACGGGAAACATGTACAGCATCGATCATTAAGAGAGTGATTCACAGAGATCATCACCAAGGTGTCACAGGGAGGCTATGGTCCGATAAGCAGCGGGAGGGCAGAAGATCATAGACCCACATAATTCAACATTGTACGAATAGAGCAAGGACGGGGAACCTGTGCCCCTTCAGCTGGTGCAAAACTATAATTCCCATCATGCTTTGGCTGTCCAGTCTTGATGGAAGTTGTAGTTTCCCCCATTCCTGAGCTAGAGAAAGACCTCACTACCTGTTTACGTTCAGGAGCCTCTTTCGTACGTCTTCAACCAAGTTCTGAGCGTCCCTGAGCTCCGACTTCTTTAGTGTCAGCTGGTTTCTGAGCTGCTGCTGTTCAGATAAAACTTCTTCCACCTTGAGGCGAATTCTTTGTTCTTCCTAAATGACATTCATGTAAATCTATTATTTCAAGAAATTTATTTTTTAATTCTCAATTTTATTACAATTTTCAGGTATAACAAAAACAAGCGCCAGGTAAGGCGCCGGGCAAAGATACAACTGATGAAAGAGACGTAGCAACAAAAACAGACTATCACTGAAGTAACAGCAGTCAGGAACCAAAAGGGCCACAGCCCAAACAGGAGAAGAAGAGAGAAAGAGTGCAGAAACGGAAAGGAAGAAGAAGAAGGGTAAAAAAAAATTAAATGTCTATGGGGGGGAATGCTGGGCTATTGAGCTAGTAGGGTTTAAAACTCGGAAGTATCAGTAAACTAGTCCCAATGGTAAGCAGGGGGAACGGTAATATTAGACAATTTTTCAGACTAACTTTAAAGACAGTGTGGGATGTAACAGCAAGCACTGGCGTTATCTTACGTTAATAAAATAAGCATGTGACTGCTAATGGTTATCCCAATATTACAACCAATAACCTATGTACAGTATGGCGTAAATATTAAAGGAGAAGTCCGGGCACCAACTTTTTTTTATGCCCCGGTCCCTGGCCACTTCTAGGTCTGAGTGGGATCTGGGACGGGACATGTCAGGCCTGCTCAGCCAGACAGTGACAGAGGCAGGAATGAGACGTCCCGAGTCCCCTCTCTACACCAAAAAGGATAGTGTTACAGTGCTGGTGCCGAGGAGGCAGGTGCATGTTGTTCTGTTCACCCACCTCCTTCTCAGTAGTTTTGAAAAAAAGTCTAACTTCTCCTTTAAGTATCTGACCGTAAAAGTTTGAACACAGGGACGCCCTTGATTCACGAGAAAGTCCATTGTCTCCCCCCTCTGAGAGGGACTATGATCAAGCATTGTCAGTATCCTCCTCCACTCCAAGGCGGGTAACAGGCGCAGGTCCAAGAGGTAATAGTGATATAAAATATCATAAAATTTATTAAAAGAATTATGCCAGCGACACAACGCGTTTCAAGACCAGTCCAGTCTCTTTATCAAGTGTCTAATGAATCAAGCATGTCTTGCCACTCCATTCACTCACTATGGAACAAAAAATGTCAAGCACTGTACTCAGCTATCTACATTATATAGGTGATAAAGTGAAAGTCTAAGGGCATTCTAAAGGCTCTATAACACAGGCCGATATTAAAGGAGCAAGCATGCGCCAACCTGTCAGGTCAGTGCTCACTTGCCCCTTGTTCCCCGCTCGCTGTCTGCGCTATTACACGCCCCAACAGTAAGCTGGGGGGGGAGCTACGGGGGAACTGCTCGGACAATCTTCAGCTCATAAGAGATAGCAATGGTTTTCTACCACCGCTCCTATTTCATGGAGCAACAACCAGCAGACCGTTGCTATCGCCATCATTTTCTTTCAACGCGTTGAAAGACAACTATCAGCTGACATTGTGCATGTTGGCTGATTGTTGTTTAACACTACCTATTACACTATAAAGCCGATAAACGGCCAAATACGGCCGATAACCACTTTTTGTAATAGGACCATAAGTGTATACTATTATATACAAAAGGGAGCTAGATGCAGTCCGTAATACTCCCCCAAAGTGAACCATAAAACAGCGACAACACAACACACCCACTTAAACTTATTTGCTCTCTTCAACTCTTCCTTGTGAACCGGTGGCCCCACGGCAGGAAAGTATATATATATATTCCAACAGCACGCGGCATCGGCAGTTCGTGTAATTTCTTAGTTGTCAGAGAACAGAAGGTTCATTCACATGGTCATTATTGACAAAGCATTAGCTGCTTCCATACGGTGAAGGAAACTAGAATTTATATTTCCACTCCACGTGGACTGAATTTCCAGTTAGAATAATATAGTCGGTCATACGGTTTAACCGTGGCCAAGCCAATAATAAACCAGGACATTAATCTTAATAGAACAAGTGTTCTTATTGTGAAAGGTTGTGCCCCACAGAAGCCTATGGTACCTTCTTCAGTTTCTCTATTTCCTCCTCTTCTTTCCTCATACTCTCCTTCAGCTTTGCGGTCTTTTCCGTCTCTTTCTTCAGCTGTCCCCGGCTGTATTCCAGCTGAATTTCTAATCGTGTTTTCTGATTACTATATTCCAGTCTAGAAAATAAGAAGAAAAGATCGGTCTAAACGTTTGGCGTTTTACTGAGCGATGACCGGATGAAGCTGGTTAGCCTGGGATCAGCAGCCGCCATGACGCTAACAGACGAGCGGGAGCCATAAGGAATAATCAATGTCATGTCAGATACAATACCTCTTCTTATCGGTCTCCTGGTGTTGCTTCAGGTGCTCCTCCTCATAGTCCCGGATGTTAGACACACCAATCTCTGCGCAGAAATTTCGGAACACTTTATCCTCCACCTAAACAAGAAAAAAGTGTACAATACCTTATATTATTGATTATTTGTATACAATATTGTTGTAATTCCTTATTAAAGGGATTATCCAGGTTCAAAAAAACATGGCTGATATTCTCTATTCTATTTTAGTATTCAGAGAAATGCTTTATGGCAAGCTCCATGGACAAAGGAACAATAGTCTGAACTGAACCTAATGAGGTTTGTAGACATGCCTTGTGACCTGTCAACCAAATCCGACTTGTTTACTGAATTAGAGTCCATGGAGGAACGAGACAGATTTACCTGCCATCCAGGGAATGAAGCTCGCTGCTGTACACTCCCCCCGGCTGAATCTTGGGATCGCAGTGGGCCTCAGGAGTGGGACCCAGTGTGATCAGTAACTTTTGACCGGCAAAAAAGTTCTCTGCAACATACATTATGAAGCCTGAAGCTCTAAAGAAGTCATCAGCCGGGGATGGAGCGTTTTATTTAATTTACAGGTACATCACTGGGCTATCTTCTCTTAAGTCAGCACTGACCTCTGAATACGGGCTTTCACACAGGTCCTGCTGTGTAATCTGCTGCCAACTAATCTCCTTCCTCCCCTCTCCATAGGTTACACAGGGCCCGACTGATGTAAAAGAGTGGAGACTTCCTGATAATGAGCAGTGGATGAGAGAGAGGAGGGGGGGGGGGGGGCTGGGGAAAGTCTTTTTGAATGCAGATAATGGCAGATTTGCCTAATAAACCCAATTACAAAGTTTCTTAAAATCGCCTGGACTATTGATTTCTGCCCAAAAAAACGACAGTGACACTTTAAGGCCCCTAACTATACATTCTTTACACACACCCGGCAGCAGACACAGTGAGCTTGTCTAGTGTGCACACACTCCTCACCCAGACACATATTACCTGCTTCCTTCTATTCTGGAAGCTTCTAATCATCCAGTCTAATAAATCAGACACAGTTAATAACCTTGTTCATTTGTTCTTGAAGTTCTTCAATTTCCAGTCTTCTCCTTTCAAGTTCCTCCTCTAACATTGTCATATGAGACGCCAAATTAGAGAAGTCGCTTTCTAGTCTGGATCTTTCCTGTTTAAGTAAAAAATGAAGCAGAGTTTATTAGAAAAAAACATGAAAAATCATAGAAACAAAAAAAAACTGTCAACAGCAAAAGCCCACTTGGTCCATCTAGACTACTTTTATACGATTTCCTTATTCTAAATATATGTTTATCCCAGATTAAAGGGGTTTTCCCAGAATTTGACACTCAGCAGCATAATCTGTGAGAACTATACAAAAGTGTAAAACCACTGCACCACTACATAAATAAATATATATATATATATATATATATATAATTGATAACATGATCTATGTCTGCAAGTAACAAGAATAAACCACAGGCCAAGTATTTTATAGAATATCATCCCAGTACCCTCCTAGGGACAGTTAGGCTGTCATTGGCTTTGGGTTCTATAACTTAATGGATTGGTAACCCTGTTTACGACACACGCGGGCATTCGCTTTAAAGGAAAGGTCTGGCCATGTCAAAATTTGGACAGGCGACAGGAGCAGGGGGGTGGGGGGGGGGGGAATAACAAGCCTCCCCTCTCATTGAGCAGCGTGACCGGCCCCAGGACTCCCGCCAAAAGGTATTTTCACCCGAGTTGTGATGACGTCACGACTCGGGGGAAGAATGCCTGTCCCGGCTGATGGACAGCCCACTTAGCCAATCAGTGGCTGACTAGCTGAGCGTCCAGTCCGGGTCGTGACATCAGCTCTGTCCCGGAGTGGCTGGAGAGGCACGGGGAGAGGTGAGTTGGTGTAGTTTTTTATATTACCCCCCTGCCACTGCTGTAAGAAAAATTTTGCCCCTGGCTAGGGTTGGGCGGTATACCGCAAAAATACCGATATCGTCACTGGCGTCGGTTAACCGACTTCAACTTGGCCAGGACGGTATTTGCGGTATTTTTGTATTTCTGTGTCCCTGCGCCCGTCCTGTCAGAGCCCCCCGCACACACATGTGCGGCCCGGCACTAGCGCTGGTATCAGCGGGAGGTGGAGGAGCAGCAGCAGGGTCCAAGTGAGAATGCTCTCCCCTTCCCCAAGCGACCGCCAGTCCGGTCCGCGCACCTGTCCGCCCTACCCACTCGTCCGGTCCGAAGCTCCGTCCCACCGCACCTGTCCTGCCAAAGCGCCCACCACCCGTCCGGTCCGGCGTCCCTGCACACTGAGGGGACTACAGGAAAGCCGCCGCCAAGTGCTGCTGTGATATGGCCGCGCCGGCCGGGTGTGGGGGCGATCGGATGGGACTGGTCCGGGAGGGGGGACCGGCACACACACACACCCGGCCGGCGAGCGCTGCACATGTTGTCCTGTGTGTGCAGGGACGCGGCCATGTCACAGCAGCACTTGGCGGCGGCTTTCCTGTAGTACAGTACAGGACTGTAACATAGGAGGAATAATGGGCTGCAGCAGGCAGGATAAGTTATAGGAGACATTGCTGTGTGTGGCATCCTGCCTGCTGCAGCCCATTATTCCTCCTATGTTACAGCCCTGTACTGAGGGGACTACAGGTCCCAGCATACACCTCCCTGTGCTCCTTGTACAGTAATACACCCCTATATAGTCATACACCCCAATCCGTACCCCCCTGTATAGTCATACACCCCAATCCGTACCCCCCTGTATAGTCATACACCCCAATCCGTACCCCCCTGTATAGTCATACATCCCTATCCCTATGCCCCCCCTGTATAGTCATACATCCCTATCCCTATGCCCCCCCTGTATAGTCATACATCCCCTATCCCCCCCTGTATAGTCATACATCCCCTATCCTCCCTGTATAGTCATACATCCCCTATCCCCCCCTGCATAGTCATACATTCCCTATCCCCCCCTGTATAGTCATACATCTCTATCCCTATGTGCCCCCCCCCTTGTATAGTCATACATCCCTATCCCTATGTGCCCCCCCCCTGTATAGTCATACATCCCTATCCCTATGTGCCTCCCCCTGTATAGTCATACACTCCTATCTCTATGTGCCCCGCCTGTATAGTCATACATCCCCTATCCCCCCCTGTATAGTCATACATCCCCTATCCCCCCCGTATAGTCATACATCCCCTATCCCCCCCCCTGTATAGTCATACATCCCCTATCCCCCCCCTGTATAGTCATACATCTCTATCCATATGCACTCCCATGTATAGACCCGTACCTCCATCCCTATGTACCTCCTGTATAGTAATACACCCCTAGCCACCCCCCCCCCCCTCCCACCCCCGTATAGTCATAAACAACAATCCCTATGTGACCCCCTGTGTATACACATCCTGTAGAGGCTGTATACCTGTATATGCATGTCCAGGTCCCCTAATAATGACTAATAATAATGATAATAGACTAACCACGGGTTGCTGCTCAGTGAGTTCTTTTTTACTTTTTTTAATCGAAATGTTGTCAGTTTGGTGTGGGTGTGGTTTGCAAAAAGGGGCGTGTCATAATTATCGTTGAATTATCGTTACCGCGGTTACATGTGCGATAAACCGCGATATTGATTAAGGTCAATATCGCCCAGCCCTACCCCTGGCAGGACTTCTATAACCCCATTCACCAGACACTGCCAAGGGTGACGCCGTTCCCAGGATAAATGGGAGATCCTTCTTTTCCATCCTGAAAACCTCTCTTCAAGCTCCTTATCGTTATCGACAAAAAAAATAAAATAAATGTGCGATGGTGTTTCATTACCGACAAGCAGCTGCCGAGATGTTTCCTTTTAATAACGTCCAGCTCGCTCTGGGAGTATTTGAGCCGGGTCTGTGTTCCCTGTATCTGCGCCTGAAGCTGCTTTAAATCGCTCTCCTTCCTCTTTATCTTCATCAGCTCCTAAGGTAAAAGCAGCAGAACCAATAAAACAATCGCAGCCGCCTAAATACGAGAAGACGACATCATGGCGGCCGCTCACCTTCAGCTCGCTCATCAGGGAATCTTTCTTTTCTTTTAGCTCGTTGATCTCTTTCTCGTCCCACCGTTTGGCCTTAAATCGTAGATCGCTCGATCCTCCGGAGATCACGCCGGATTTCATGAACAAAGTTCCATCCAGGGAGACGGCCTGAAAGATAACCTCCATTTCTACTACACTGACTTGTGCTATTGTACATCTGTCTCTATGTCATCCTGCAGCCATATTCTCTCCTGTCCACCCTCTTCTATCCACCTAATAAATGTTCTTTTAGCACAAAGTAAGGGCCGAAGGAAGATCTGCTGCTCCAGATGAGTTAGAAATAGAACAACAGGCACTTCTGAAGATGGGCTCACCATTTATTAAACATTTTAGTATAAAAAGTCACCGATAGGTGGCGCTATAGTTACTTAGTAGATCACAGTACAGTGGTGCCTTGGATTACGAGCATAATTCGTTCTGGGACTGTGCTAGTAATCCAAATCCACTCTTAAACCAAAGCAAATTTTCCCATAAGAAATCATAGAAATGCAAAAAATTGGTTCCACACCCCAAATATAATGATTTATTATTCTGAATAACGTGTAAAACCAATGAAACAAACATTTAGAAACAGCAGAATATGTGATATTATAAGTTACTGTACAGTATAGCCATCAGCATGTGGAGTATAACGTATAGTAAGGGCATAAACCTGATAACACAGCAGCAGTTTGTAGATACAGGATGGAGCTGCAGATCCCCATAATGCAGTAGCGTAGTACAACGGGCTAGAATAGAGAAGCAGGGCTGCTGTCAGAGGTCTGTGTGGTCACATGACAGCAATGGGGAAGGGGCGTGTGTTCAGCATGGACCAATCAGCACTTATAGAGACTGCAGGAGCATGAAGGAATGAGCAGGGCAGATGTGGGCACATACATGCAGCGCTCTCTGTCTGGGGAGAGAGGGGTTACAGCTATGGAGAGATTACCGCCACAGTCCTGTCCCCTGATGTAAGCCCCAGCCTGAAGTGGATCTGCCATGATTTGAAAGGTGAGGGAGACTTCCTGGGTCAGAGTACAGGGCTGTAGACCCCGCTATGCAGACCATGCCCCTCCCCCACTCCCTCTCCCACCCAGTACAGGGAGCTCTTAAACCAAAGCAATGCTCTCAAACCAAGTCACAATTTTGGAAAACTGTGAGCTCCTAAACTAAAACACTCTTAAACCAAGTTACTCTTAAACCAAGGTAACAGTGTACAAATGTTTAATATGTCCCCCTTGGTTTTCAAAAATGCTCTTCATTCCCAAAACCATGTTATTCACTGATAAACACAACTTAAAGTGTACCTGTCGTAAAATTTTTTTTGCAGAAATCAATAGTACAGGTGATTTTAATAAATTTTGTAACTGGGTTTGTTAGCCGAAAAATGCATTTTTATCATGAAAAAGCAAATTAAAGCTCTCCCCCCTGTCTTCATGGTTCTCTATGGAGAGGGAAGGGGTGGAGGGAGATAAGGCACCAAAACAGGACAACAAAGGGTTAATTTACAGCTACATCACCGGCTATCTCCTCTGAAGTCAACACTGACCTCTCTGACCTCTGAATACTGGCTTTCACACAGCTCCCACTGTGTAATCCTTTGTTCTCTGCCGGTGACTAACCTCCCTCCTCCCCACTCCATAGGTTACACAGGGCTCGACTGATGTAAAAGAGTCGAGATTTCCTGATAATAAGCAGTGGATAAGAGAGGGGGGGACCTGGGGAAAGTCTTTTTTAATGCAGATAATTGCAGATTTGCCTAATAAATCCAATTACAAAGTTTCTTAAAATCGCCAGGACTATTGATTTCTGCAATAAAAAAAAACCAAAAAAACAAACAACACTTTAAATTAATACAACATGCTGACGAACGCCATCCTTCACATCTGGGTCTATCGCTGTAGGCCTGGGGAGACATTTATTAATGTTGCACTCCAGGCGTACGCCAGGGACTCAGGAGAAGGTGCAAAGTCGCCCCTTCTCCCTGTCGTACACCTGCTGTATTTATTTCCTGCTCGCCCAATGGGAAGACGGAGGGGCGGAAGGAGCGTGGCAAGGCGAGGAGGACGCGTGACCGCCTCCAGCGCCTGATTTAGCAGGCGTTAATCATGGCAGAAATCTACACCTGCTCAGGAGGCCAGGTTCACTAAGAAGCGTGCACCTTGTACAGAATCCGGCGGGGAAATTGGGGACCCCCCTGGTCTTTCAAGGACCCTCAAAACTAGAAGTCACAAGGGGCAAGAGAGGAGGCCATGCTGAGGAGACTATAAAATGCATGAAAATGGTGCCAAGGATGAAGGTAAGAAATAAATAACTTACCTTAAGCCTTTGAGGACCATCAAATGCAATATGTTTCGCCTCCATCAAGGTCTCGCACACCAGTCCATTGCCGCACACAAACTGAATGACTTTTTTCAGTGGGAGGCTGGAGCACTGCACCACGTCAATGATCAGCTTGGCCCCTTTTATTTCTCGCAGCTTTTCATTGATCGGTTTTATCTGTAGAGCGAACGCTTGTGAGATCAGCGCTATAGTCCTGCTACTGCTTTATGTTAGTTTGTGGACAGTAATACTTACCTCCAGGTAGTCCAAGGCCAGGAAGGTCTCGGGATCTGCCCTTTCCTGTTTGAGGAACCGGATGCAGTCTCTTGCCACCTTTTCTCCAGACACGATGATGGCGTTCATGTATTTGCCAAACATTTTGGTAACGGCAAGCTGGTATTTTTTATGGATCGGATGACACAGCTCAAATAATCGGCCATACTTAAAAACAGGGAAAAAAACCTAGAAGTTACAAGTGATGGTATTGCTAAAGCAAGGACAGTACAAAACTAGAAACATTGCGATCTGATAGATATTCAATGATCAACAAGGCCCTGTAGCGGTGGGAAAGGATTACATGTCATCATGTATCTATAGAGGAAAGGTCTGACTAGTCCGGGCTACAGTCATTTGGAGAAAGCTGGACAATGGAGAAGTAGGATTGGTGAATGGCTGAACCCTTAAAGTGTACCTGTCGTTTAATTTTTTTGGGCAGAAATCAATAGTACAGACAATTTTAAGAAACTTTGTAATTGGGTTTATTAGCCGAAAATGCATTTTTATCATGAGAAAGCACTTTGAAGCTCTCCCCCCTGTCTTCATGGTTGTCTATGGGGAGGGGAGGGGAGGAGGGAGATGAGGCACCAAAACAGGACAACAAAGAGTTAATTTACAGCTACATCACCGAGCTATCTCCTCTGAGGTCAGCAGTGACCTCTCTGACCTTTGAATATTGGCTTTCACACAGGTCCCGCTGTGTAATCCTTTGTTCTCTGTTGGAGACTAATCTCCCTCCTACCCCCTCCCCTCTCCATAGGTTACACAGGGCTCGACTGATGTAAAAGAGTTAAGATTTCCTGATAATGAGCAGTGAATGAGAGAGAGGAGGGGGGGGGGGCGGGACCTGGGGAAAGTCTTTTTGAATGCAGATAATGGCATATTTGCCTAATAAACCCAATTACAAAGATTCTTAAAATCTCCTGTACTATTGATTTTTGCAAAAAAATAAAATAAAATAAAACAGTGACACTTCAACCTTTTGATAACCACAAATACACATTTTTTCACAGCAGTCGGACCCTCTTCAATCTAATATTGATGACCTATGCTTAGGACTGGTCACCAGTTTCAGAGAATTAGAAAGCCTCTATAGAGTAGGTCCATATGCAGCTGATTTTTCTGCCGTGATCCCCCGTAGATTCACAGCCAAGCCCGCACGTAGTACCTGCTGCGACTTCATAGGGGATTTCTTCCTTTCATCTATATCATTAGCGATGTCCGTGCAGCCCTTGCTTTGCTGTAACAATAATAAAGACATCTACTTACCTGTCCAGGCTCCAGCCTTGTTTCTAAGTTCCCTGCACCACCTCTGATCCTGTCTCTGAAGTGAGAATTGCTCAGCCAATCACTGGCCAAGAAGGGGCAACTCCACAGCCAGTGATTGGCGGAGCGGCCTCTCAGCTTCAGAGATGGGACAGCAAGACACCTGGGCAGCCTGGACAGGTAAGTATAATCTTTATTATTTTATTTTTTTTACCTTAGCATTAGCTATCAGCCACACATTGTTATTAATCGTAAACGATCAGCCGATGTTCCTTTCTTCGGCTGATCGTTGTCTTTCTTACACAGAGTGATTAATGCTTTGTGTTTTAGGTCCCTTAGGCTGCATTAACACATTCCATATGCTGTCCAACTACAGACCCATTTGTTTGAATGGCTCCGTTCATCAGGTTTGTGGATTGCGGCTGCTGTGCCGTGTGCATGTAGACTTACTCTGAATGTAGACATTATAGCCCCATGTTTTTACCACAAAATCCGGATACATCCTTTTCAGACTATCTAGGATCTCGGCTCTCCTCCTCTGACAGCTTCCTTCATGGTAATCGATTCGGGCGTTCTGGAGTTCGCTGCACGTGTTGTTGAGCTGCTCGTTGACCTCGGACATTCTCTGCCTCCCCGATTCTATTTCTTGTACAAGTTGCTCCTCTTTGCTCTTGTTCTCTTCCAGAGTGTTGCTGTTAAACACATTTCAGCCATCTTACTACCAGGATGCATCTCAGGGCAAACAATTACAAGTGACGTGACGACAATGGCAGAATATGTGTGCTTGCACAATACATACTTGCAACTGGTAATGTAATTCTCTAGTTTCCCTCCACGTCTCTGGTATTCTTCTATCTGTTCCTCAACACACTTCTTATTCCCCTGTATATGACAGGAGGAAAGTGCATGTAACATCAGAACGCTATGGGCATTCAGCGGCGTGAGGGATACCATGGACTTACCTCTATCTCCTTTTGTCTCCTTTCATCCATCGCTAGCCTCTCTTCATTGGCTTTCTGTTCCCACTGTAGTTTCTCGAGCTGCTGCTGCAAGACGGCACCTTTCTTCCTTGCCGCGTCCTTCAGTGACTTGTACTGATCTATCTGTAACAAACAGCATTAGGATTGTAAGAAATTGCTCTGACATATTCTTCTCACACAACCTAAACAGGAAATCCCATCTAACTTGTTTGCCAATATATGAGTATAATATAGAGAAGTCAGGTCATTGCCTTTCTCTAATATAAGATCAGCACTATTCAATCTTAAGCTTAATAAGCCCAAAACACGCAGTCAAATACTTTAAGTGTCATTGTCGTTTACATTTGCATTTTTGCAGAAATCAATAGTACAGGCAAGCAGAGAACAAAGGATTACACAGTGGGACCTGTAGGAAAGCCGGTATTCAGAGGTCAGTGCTGACTTCAGAGGAGATAGCCCGGTGATGTAGCGTTAAATTAACTCTTTGTTGTCCTGTTTTGGTTCCTCATCTCCCGCCACCCCTCCCCTCTCCATACAAAACCATGAAGACGGGGGAGAGCTTCAAACTGCTTTTCTCATGATAAAAATGTAATAAACCCAATTACAACGTTTCTTAAAATCGCCTGTACTATTGATTTCTGCAAAAAAACATGAGCAGTAGCAAATCCCCATAGAAAACCTCTCCTCCTCTGGACAGTTCCTGACATGGACAGAGATGGCAGCAGAGAGCACTGTATCAGGCTGGAAAGAATACATCACTTCCTGCAGGACATACAGCTGCTGATAAGTACTGGAAGACTTGATATTTTTAAATAGAAGTAAATTACAAATCTATATAACTTTGTAACACCAAAGAAAGGAAAAAAAAATTAACTGGAAGCTTTAACCAAAAAAAAATCTTCTATAATGTGTATGTAGGAGCGATTTCTTCTATTACCTGACTTTGTTCTAACTCGACATCGACCTGTCTCCTTGTCTGATCCTCTTCCACCTTCCTCTCAAACGCTCTCCAGGCCTCTTGAACGGCGGCGATTTCCGTCTCCAGTTCCTCGATCTCCTGGTCCAATTTATTGCAGCGTTTCTCGTTATTCTTCAAGGAGGATTTAGCAGACTCGGATTTCTTTATCTGGTGGGCCGTGTTTTCTTTGGCCTTAATATACTGGGGTCTTAAGTCATTTAATGATGTTTCTTTGATCCTTAAGAAAAATTACAGCAGTGTGTTAATTCCGAACAAAACAAGCGCGGGAGTTGGACAGGTGAGTATAAAACATTGTACAGGGGGGCACAGGACAATATACCTCATTGGGGGGGTCTTATAAAACATTATACCCCCCCCCCCCATAAGATATAATGGCCCTCTAGTATATAACATCTTATTATGCACTTACTTTATTTCTTTCTCAAGATGTTGCAGGTCTCTGGTCACTTTTCCCAGTCCCTTCTTTGCTTCCTTCAGCTCGGACTCACAATGGGCGAGCTGCTCTTTCTGGCTGTTGGTATCGAGCCGCTTCTCTTCCAGTTGCTTCGCTAAAGAGCCCAGTTTATTCTCATTGTAGTAAAGCTGAAAGAGCTGGAGCTTTGCTTTGCTGTTGCGCACTTGGTGCTGGAGCTTCTTGTAGGCGTCCGCCTGCAGATATCCCAAAATACTGTGTGATAGATGCCAAATACATAGAAGGCTACCTGACCATACAGTTTCTCTTTTACCATCTTTTCCATGCAAATACAATTCACTGTAATACACCAGACCCACTCCACTCGGCAGGTGGACGTGCAGATTGCTATACTGCTATATAAACACCAGATGGTGCCATATTAAGTGACATCACCATGTTATCCAGGAAGTGAAGCCTTGATGCATTAGTAAGTGCAGGGAAAAAAGCATTTCCCTTAATAAGTGTATATTGGTAATTTGTATAACTTTTGGGGGGCAATACAATACTTTCATAAAATTTTCACTGGACTTCTCCTTTAAAGGTCCTAATTCTTTACTGGATCATTACTGCAGCACATATAGATGGCAAATATTGTTTATTTTTGTCTATTCTAAGCTACACCCACCTCTTCCTTTTCTAGCCTGGCCTGCTTTCGCTCCACTGCCGCGTTCTTCCTCTTGCTGTAGCTGAACTGCGCGTCTTCCTCGGCCTGTAACATCAGTTTCTTCTTTTTCTCGTACTCCTCGGCGAATTCCAAGGAGTTGCTTATTTGTTCGAAAAGATGAGTCCTTTCTTTCGGCTTCTTTATGGCGATAGACTCCACCTCTCCCTGCCGTAAGGTAAATGTATAAAAAAAAAAAGAAAGAAGAGGGACGTGATCCACAGAAGAGGAATGTTCCCGGTCTGTGATGTAACCCATGGACACAAAACACTCAGGAAAGAAATCTCAGCTTACTATAGTCGTACCTGAAACACCAGACAGTTTCTGGCCTTTACAATCACTCCAATCTTTTCTAGCTCCAAAACATAGGCTGCGCGGCCCAGTGACTTCTTATTCAGTTGATAGTCGGAAGAATTCCCTAAAAACAATTGTTATTACCACAGGTAAAATATAGTCAACTCGCAGGGAATGTTTAAAGTTTCACTGTCGTTTTTTGGTTGTTTTGTTTTGCAAAAATAAATAGTCCAGGCGATTTTAAGAAACTTTGTAATTGGGTTTATTAGGCAAATCTGCCATTATCTGCATTCAAAAAGACTTTCCCCAGCCCCCCCCCCCCTCCTCTCTCTCTCTCATTCACTGCTCATTATCAGAAAATTATCAGGAGGGAGATTAGTCACCAGCAGAGGGCAGAGAACAAAGGATTACACAGCAGGACCTGTGTGAAAGCTAGTATTCAGAGGTCAGAGAGGTAAGTGCTGACTTGACAGGAGATAGCCCGGTGATGTAGCTGTAAATTAACTCTTTGTTGTCCTGTTTTGGTGCCTCCACCCCTCCCCTCTCCATAGAAAATCATGAAGACAGGGGGGAGAGCTTCAAACTGCTTTTGCATTTTTCGGCTAATAAACCCAATTACAAAGTTTCTTAAAATCGCCTGTACTATTGATTTCTGCAAAAAATATATTTTAAACTACAGTAACACTTTAAGGGGCTGTTCTAATCCCACAAAGTGATGGCATTTTACTCCGCTCCATCTCTTTATGAGCGGTGAGGTCTGATCTCTGGGACCCCCTATCAATCTTGGAAAAGAAGGGACGACTGGATCCAGCACCTTCAGCTCTGTGTTCCACAGAGCTGTCCATGGGGCTGAACACAGAGCTGAAGGTGCCAAATCCAACAATTATGAATCACTTTTAAACCACAATGGATATTGCAGATCTGATTGGGACGATCGATTTCTGAGACAAATCTGCTTTTCTACAATATGCAACATGACTAATTGGAAAAACTTAAACTTCATCTAATATGGCGACCATGTTCCAGACATAGCCTAAAAGATACCCCCCCCCCCTTTCCCAACCATTACTTGCTGGGATACGTCATTTTCCTTTATATTTCTGAAATAAAAGGGGGTTCTGAGACTTCTGACTCTGACCCTGTACTATTTCTAGACAGAACAATATAGAATCGTTGCTTTAAGTCTTCTCAATAGTTAGTTCCTATCTACAGGATAGATTATCAACATCTGTTCAGTTAAAGGGGTTATCCAGCATTAAAAAAACACGTAAAAACCAGCCAGGTGTCTCCAACGTAGCAGAGAGACGGCTCACAGCTTTTGGAGTCAAATCACACATTATTGGTAAGCTACGCATTTCGAGGGTGAGAATCCCCTCTTCATCAGGCACACTAGCACTTACCTATGAATTCTCACCCTCGAAATGAGTAGCATACCAATAATGTGTGAGTCGTGCCTAACTGTGTACGACCCCTCCAGGTGAGCGTGCATGAGCACAGTTTTCCTCTATATGTTATTGTTTTATTGACCTGCACATGCAGCGCCATTGTATCCTTCTTTTCTATTCACGTAACCATTAGAAAATCATGGCCGCTTTCTTTCAGAGACAGCATCACTGCTGTGTCCAGTTTGGGTGCAGCTTTTGCATTGTAGTGAATGGAGCTCAACTGCAAACCAAGTTGTGTTGTCTCTGGAAGAAAGTGGCCATGTTTTTCGAATGCTGGATAACCCCTTTAACCCCTTTCCTTCAGTAATCTAAATAAATATATATATATATATATATATATATATATATATATATATATATATACACACAGTGGTACCTTGGTTTAAGAGCGGTTTGCAAGAAGAGCTCACAGTTTTTCAAAATTGTGACTTGGTTTAAGAGCATTGCTTTGGTTTAAGAGCTCCTGGTATTGGGTGAGAGCGTGAGTGGGGGAGGGGCATGGCCTGCATAGCGGGGTCTACAGCCCTGTACTCTGACTCAGGAAGTCTCTCTCACCTTCCAATTTATAGCAGATCCACTTCAGGCTGGGGCTTGCATCAGGGGACAGGACTGTGGGGGTAATCTCTTTATAGCTGTAACCCCTCTCTCCCCGGACAGAGAGTGCTGCTATACTGTGTCCACATCTGCCCTGCTCATTCCCTCATACTCCCTGCAGTCTCTGTCAGTCCTTGTGTTTCCCATCCTCTCCATTCCTGCTATAATGTTCCTGCACTCACACTTAGCTATACACACTGCTGCTATAATGTGCTTGCACTCACACTCAGCTATACACACTGCTGCTATAATGTGCTTGCACTCACACTCAGCTATACACACTGCTGCTATAATGATTATAAAATGATTTTTGGGGTGTGGAACCAATTAACTACATTTCAATGATTTCTTATGGGAAAATTTGCTTTGGTATAAGAGTGGATTTGGAGTACAAGCACAGTCCCGGAACGAATTATGCTCGTAATCCAAGGCACCACTGTATCTATCTATCTATATATATATATATATATATATATATATATATATATATATATATATATATATACACGTTCCTACTGCACATACCCTGTGCAGTAGGAATGTATATATATGATCCGATTTTAGAATGTTCATTTTTTTAAGAAGATGTGGTGTCCTGTACCATCTTGTGAGTAATTTGTAAGAATTCTCTTGGATCTTGACACATCTGGAAAAGCCATGTGAGTTTTTAAAAATTTGCGAGACTATAGACTGGGGGAGCGTAATATTAAGCTCTTTTTCCCAGGCCACTATGAATGATGGTGTATTGTCGGCTTCTTTAGTGAGCAGACCCTTATATAATTTAGAGACTAAGCCTTTAGGGAGTTGTTCCATGCTCAGGTAGTTTTCAAACCATAAGGCATCTCTGTAAGAAGAGAAGCCATTTAGAAACCTCTGACACTCACTAGTAAATATCTCCTGCTGGAGATGCAATTCATGCTCAGGTACACTCTCTCATATCTGGCTTTCTTGCCCAAAGCTAAAATATTTTTGGGAAGCAATCATTCAACATATAAATTTAATATGTGGCAGTAATGTTCCTTTAGATCCTCTACTTATTCTCCTTTGGGCACCTAGTCCTACATTTTCTCCAGCCAAAAACCACTTACCAACCCTATTACTAACTGCAGCAAAACTCCTCATTCCCATCCATTGGAGGGAGGAAACTCCGCCCACCATTAACGAATGGATCGAGAAGGTCCAGCAGATAGCACGACTAGAGGAGTTATGTAGCTGGGAGTCCGGCACTCACGAAAAATTCACCAATATATGGGAACCTTGGAAAGCTTTCTACAAAAAATATTTGCTGACTCACATACCTACTTAAACTATATGCCACATTGTGTTGAAAGCCTACTAGTAATTCCTCACCTTCTGTATTTTATGTAGTCATATAAATGCAACAAGAACTGTAGTGATCTGTGGTACTTTTACTGTTATCAATTTTCTTCTGTTTTTGTCTTATAGTTTTTTAGTTTATGATTTTACTTCTTATGGTCGCCTCAGCATAGAATAATTGGAGCTTATTAGGTCTCCAAGTATATTAAGCTTCTGCAATAACTCATAAAACACTAAAATAAGGTCAACTTCATTGTTTTTGCTGAATTTTCATCTTGTCTGGGACCTGCGTGTTCCTAATTGTTACATGCTTTATATTTGCTGACCTTTTCAATAAAAATTCTGTTTGGAAAGAGTATATATATGATCCTGAGTGAGTGGCTTCTGATGTGTGCGGGACCGCTGCAGTGAGAGCGGTCCTGCACACATCAGTGTGTCCGGGGCCAGAAGTAATGAGAGGCTCATTAACCCCTTAAACGCCATGATCTATAGCGATCGCAGCGTTTAAGGTACTTAGTGACAGAACAAGCTTCTGTCACTGAGCAATCACATGTACCGACGGGCGGGGGTGAGCCTCTTACCTCCGTCCTGTTGGTTCGGCCATCTATGTGTAGAGTCTGCTCTCAGGCTATAGCATTGCATAGCATAGATCAGTACATGCAATCTAATAATTGCATGTTGTACAGTGTAAAAAAAAAAAGTTTTTTAGGGTGCGTTCACACGTAAGGGATCCACAGCGAATTTCTCGCTGCGGATCCCTGCCCTGTACACTCTATGGGCAGACAAACTCGCATGGACATCCCGCCATATGTCCGCAGCCCGCCCCGTTAACCCCTGGCTGCTGGAGCATATACATCACCTGGTCCCGCTCCAGCTTGCTTTGGGGCTCCCGGTGACTTCACGTCCTGCTCAGCCAATTAGTGCCCTGCGGCAGGGCAGCGCACTAATTGGCTGAGCGGGACGTGCCGGGAACCGCTGAAGCAAGCCAGAGCAGGGACCAGGTGATGTATACGCTCCGGCGGCAGAGGGTTAACAGGGCGGGCTGCGGACATATTCACAGCGGTATGTCCATCCTGCTGCAAGTTTGTCTGCCCATAGAGTGTACAGGGCAGGGATCCGCAGCAAGAAATCCGCTGCAGATCCCTTAAGTGTGAACGCACCCTTAAAGTATTAGAAAACCCATTATAAACCCTCCAATAAAAGTTTAATATACCCCCTTGCCCATTATAAAAATATAAATATAAAAAAAATAAACATATTATATATCATAGCGTGCGGAATTGTCCGATCTATTACAATATAACATTTTTATTCCTGTACGGTGAATGGTGTAAACGGTGGTGTAAAAAAAACCTACCAGAATTGCTGATTTTATTAAATTATATATCAGAATAAAATTTATAAAACGCTATCAAAATTGTTATGTTACATCAATATGATATTAATAAAAACTAGAGATGGCGCAAAAGATGACACCCCAACCAGCCCTGTAGGTGGAAAAATAAAAGCGATACAGCTCTTAGAGGGCAGGGAGGAACATTGCATTAATTTGACCCAGCCATGTGTGCATCAATGGGCTCAGTCTTGAAGGGGTTAAGGTCCGACCACTGTTATATCTTTATTGATAACAAGAAGCGGGTCCTTTATCCTGATAAGCAGAGCGGTGGTCAAGCTCCCACTGGAAGGGGGTCGCCTTATAAAGGTAACCATCTATCTAGGCCGCCCCCTGTGGGTGCATGTGGTTTCTAGACCACCCACTATGACGCACATAAGCTCTTATAGCGGTGGTCCCTGTAGCCCTTCAGCTGATACAAAACTACAACTCCCATCAGGACAATGGGAACGGTAGTGTTGGGGAAATATGTCTTGACATATAGAAGCTGTACCTCTAATAAGCCTAGAGAAGGTCTTCTCCTCCCCGTTCTCCTCGCTATACACCAGATGAACACTGGCGGTGGACGACACCGGCCGTCCCATGTTTGCTCCATGGATGAGTTCCCGGATGCTCTTCACCCTCAGGTTGGCCGTTCTTTCTCCGATGACAAAGCTGATCGCATCCATCACATTCGATTTCCCTTAACACATCAAATAAAGTATATGAAATTATAATGGAAGTCTATGGTGCCATAGACTTATACTGCTCACTTAGATGACGGGCAAAGCGAGTGCGGACGTTCAATTCTGCCCCTTCTAGCAATGGTTGGGGGTCTCCGATCCAATGATATAAACTTCTCACTATGTACAATTAATAGTTACCCTTTAAAATCCCATCTATATTGCTGCTACTGTAATATACTGCCGATCTCCCACATGCACATCTGACACCTTAAAGGGTTTTTCTGCTAATTCCTCTAATTATGAGAATAAGACCCGCCATGTAGCTCCAGGCCAGTCCTATCAATATACCACAGGTGTGAGGGGTTATATAAGTTTAGAAAAACATAGCCCCATAGCTTTTCTCCACAAACAGCGCCACCCCTGTTCCCAGGTTGTGTGCGGTATCACAGCTTGGCTTTATTCAATTCAACAGTATTGAGCTGCAATACCGCACCCAACCTGAGTGGCGCTGTTACTGGAAGACGACAGCTATGCTTCTCTAATCCCGGATAATCCATCCCACCTCAGGCTATAACAGGAGGGTTTATTTGGAAAGAATGTGCCACTTCCTGCAGGACATACAGCAGCTGATAAGTACTGGAAGACTGGAGATTTTTTAACAGAAGTAAAATACAAATCTATATAACTTCTATGTACAGAATACAGGGACATAGATTAGTGGGGGGGTCATACAGAATACAGGGGGGACACGGATTAGAGGTGGGGTCATACAGAATACAGGGGCACAGATTAGTGGGGGTCATACAGAATACAGGGGGGACACAGATTAGTGGGGGGGTCATACAGAATACAGGGGGGACACGGATTAGTGGGGGGTCATACAGAATACAGGGGGGACACGGATTAGTGGGGGGTCATACAGAATACAGGGGGGACACAGATTAGTGGGGGGTCATACAGAATACAGGGGCACAGATTAGTGGGGGGGTCATACAGAATACAGGGGGGACACGGATTAGTGGGGGAAATACAGAATACAGGGGGGACACGGATTAGTGGGGGTCATACAGAATACAGGGGGGACACGGATTAGTGGGGGTCATACAGAATACAGGGGGGACACAGATTAGTGGGGGGGTCATAAAGAATACAGGGGGGACACAGATTAGTGGGGGGGTCATACAGAATACAGGGGGGACACAGATTAGTGGGGGTCATACAGAATACAGGGACACGGATTAGTGGGGGGTCATACAGAATACAGGGGGGACACAGATTAGTGGGGGGTCATACAGAATACAGGGGGGACACAGATTAGTGAGGGGTCATACAGAATACAGGGGGGACACAGATTAGTGGGGGGTCATACAGAATACAGAGACACGGATTAGTAGGGGTCATACAGAATACAGGGGGACACGGATTAGTGGGGGGTCATACAGAATACAGGGGGACACAGATTAGTGGGGGGTCATACAGAATACAGGGGGGACACGGATTAGTGGGGGTCATACAGAATACAGGGACACAGATTAGTGGGGGGTCATACAGAATACAGGGACACAGATTAGTGGGGGGTCATACAGAATACAGGGGGGACACGGATTAGTGGGGGGTCATACAGAATACAGGGGGGACACGGATTAGTGGGGGGTCATACAGAATACAGGGGGGACACGGATTAGTGGGGGGTCATACAGAATACAGGGACACAGATTAGTGGGGGGTCATACAGAATACAGGGACACAGATTAGTGGGGGGTCATACAGAACACAGGGGGGACGCAGATTAGTGGGGGGTCATACAGAATACAGGGGGGACACCGATTAGTGGGGGGTCATACAGAATACAGGGGGGACACAGATTAGTGGGGGGTCATACAGAATACAGGGGGGACACAGATTAGTGGGGGGTCATACAGAATACAGGGGGGACACGGATTAGTGGGGGGTCATACAGAATACAGGGGCACAGATTAGTGGGGGGTCATACAGAATACAGGGACACAGATGTGTGGGGGGTCATACAGAATACAGGGGGGACACGGATTAGTGGGGGGTCATACAGAATACAGGGGGGACACGGATTAGTGAGGGGTCACTGAGCTCTAGATTCCTTTAATACATAGGCTCCTTAAACATTTAACCCTTTAGCTTATGGGCAAAAGAAAATCTCATTTTCCAGGCCTAGGGGGCGCCAGAGAGCTGCGACATTTCACTATCACTGTGTATGCCTGATAGACCCCCTAAAAATTAGAGGGGGTCTCTAGCCAGTAGTCAGGGCACGTGATGCAATACATTACGGACACAGTCACAGGCTTCGGACGTGTCAGGACAGGCGGGCGACATTTACCTGAACCATTAGGGCCGATTATACAATTGAACCTTTTGAAGGGCCCTATGATTTGCCGCCCCCGCCATGACTTAAAGTCCTCGAGTATGAGGAGATGGAGGAAACCCATGACTAGAAACTTCCACCTATATTCCCGCCAAAGCCGCGCTGAGGAACGCAACAAAAAGTCCAAAACTCTCTGAGCGCATGCGCAAGCGACGACGCGCCTCCCAACTCCGAGTGCGCATGCTCGCGTCTCCTAGGCAACGCTACATTTCCCAAACGCTCAGCGCGCATGCGCCAGCAAATCTCACGAGATCCACCGTCTCCTAGCGACCGAGTCCCTTGTTTCCTAGGAGACGTGATGCTGCCGTGAATCCGGCGAAGAGAGAGGAGACGACATGTATAAGCTGGACCTGCCTGTGGACCTGGAGGAGGCTGCCGTGAGGCAGAGGAGGAGGAATGCCGAGCAGCAGAGGCAGAGCCGGGTGTTTGACGCCAGAGTCAGGACCATTGGGGTGAGTGGGGAGGAAATAGAGGATTTTTGCTATGTGCAGTGATCAAGTAATCTGGGGGCCGCCAGCTGTTGAAAAACTACAACTCCCAGCATGCCCTGACAGCCTTCGGCTGTCAGGGCATGCTGGGAGTTGTAGTTTTTCATACCGTAAGTCACTATGCTGTCAGACTGGAAAGAATACACCACTTCCTGCAGGGCATACAGCATCTGATAAGTACCGGAAGACTGGAGATTTATTTTTTTTTAAATAGAAGTAAATTACAAATCTATATAACTTTCTGACTCCAGTTGATTTAAAAGAAAAAGATTTAAAGGACCCCTTTAATCCTAGGATAGCCCCTCTAATCCCCGGTCACAGCACCTATGTGGTCAGATTCTCATATAATCCCTTCTAGCTTCGAGTCCCCCATGATGACCACTATAGAGCCTCCTATCTGTGTGCTGCTGTACTACGTGATGACCAGCAGAGGGCGCTGACAATCTGTCACTCTATAAGCCAAGGAAAGCACTGATGCATACCTCACGTGTAACCTTAAAGTGTCACTGTCGTTTAAATTTTTTTGCAGAAATCAATAGTACAGGCGATTGAGTTTATTAGCCGAAAAAATTCATTTTTATCATGAAAAAGCAGTTTGAAGCTCTCCCTCCTGACTTCATGGTTTTCTATGGAGAGGGGAGGGAGATGAGGCACCAAAATAGGACAACAAAGAGTTAATTTACAGCTACATCACCTGGCTATCTCCTCTGAAGTCAGCACTGACCTCTCTCACCTCTGAATGCAGGCTTTCACACAGCTCCTGCTGTGTAATCCTTTGTTCTCTGCTGGCGACTAATCTCCTCCACCCCCCTCCCCTCTCCATAGGTTACACAGGGCACGACTGATGTAAAAGAGTGGAGATTTCCTGATAATGAGCAGTGACTGAGAGAGGAGGGGGGGGGGGGACCTGGGGAAAAGCTAAACACAGCATTGTGTCTATATGACAGCTGCATTACATGCCTGCTAGCACAAGGTGGCGCTGCTGAGCCTATGACTGCAGCCAGGATAGCGCTACTGTCTTAACCCCTTAGAGGCGGCCATCAGTTTGCACTGCACGTGACGTGTGTATAGGTAGGGATCAGTAGTGATCAGAAATTCTTACATGAAGAGTCCTTTACCTGATCAATACTTCTGGATTTCTCTCCACAGGTGGATAAGGAGGCCTTGGATGTCCAGATACACGACAAGAAAATCCAGAAAGAAATTGAGACTAAACGTCAAGAAGCATTCGGTAGGTGATCCCTCCATACACATACATGCTGGCAGTCCCCGTGCCGTACACACAGTCTCTCTGCATGGAGTGAGAGGGGAGGACACCGCGGCCAGACTTCTCTGTCCCTTCCACACTCTCTCTCAACTTTTATCTGTCAGGACAGGAGTCAGGAGGAAACTGTCCCAGAGGCCACTATACACTATACTGGGGGCCACTATACAAGGAAGCCACTATACACTATACTGGGGGCCACTATACAAGGAGGCCACTATACACTATACTGGGGGCCACTATACAAGGAGGCCACTATACACTATACTGGGGGCCACTATACAAGGAGGCCACTATACACTATACTGGGGGCCACTATACAAGGAGGCCACTATACATTATACTGGGGGCCACTATACAAGGAGGCCACTATACACTATACTGGGGGCCACTATACACTATACTGGGGGCCACTGTACAAGGAGGCCACTGTACACTATACTGGGGGCCACTATACAAGGAGGCCACTATACAACGAGGCCACTGTACACTATACTGGGAGCCACTATACAAGGAGGCCACTGTACACTATACTGGGAGCCACTATACAAGGAGGCCACTGTACACTATACTGGGGGCCACTATACAAGGAGGCCACTATATACTATACTGGGGGCCACTATACAAGGAGGTCACTATACACTATACTGGGGGCCACTATGCCAGGAAGACACTATTCTGGGGGCCACTATACCAGGAGGACACTAAACTGGCGGCCATTATACTGGGGCCACTATACCAGGAGGCGCTATACTGGGGGCCACTATACCAGGAGGCGCTATACTGGGGGCCATTATACTGGGGGCCACTATACCAGGAGGCCACTATACTGGGGGGCCACTATACCAGGAGAACACCATACAATGTACTGGGGGCCACTATACCAGGGGGACACTATACTGGGGGCCACTATACCAGGAGAACACCATACACTATACTGGGGGCCACTATACCAGGGGGACACTATACTGGGGGCCACTATACCAGTGGGACACTATACTGGGGGCCACTATACCAGGGGGACACTATACTGGGGGCCACTATACCAGGACGACACTATACTGGGGGCCACTATACCAGGAGGACACTATACTGGGGGCCACTATACCAGGAGGACACTATACACTATACCAGGGGAACACCATACACTACACTGTGGGCCACTATACCAGGTGGACACTATACACTGTACAGGGGGCCACTATACCAGAAGGCCACTATACTTTATACTGGGGGCCACTATACCGGGAGGACACTATACCAGGGGAACACCATACACTATACTGGGGGCCACTATACCAGGAGGACACTATACCAGGGGAACACCATACACTATACTGGGGGCCACTATACCAGGAGGACACTATACCAGGGGAACACCATACACTATACTGGGGGCCACTATATACACTATACTGTCAGACATCCGTGCTGCCGCTCCATTCAGCACTTCTAGCCTGACAAAGAGCGCAGTATATCCTCATCAGTGGATATAGGGCAGCAGCACATGTCTGAGGGTCACAGTCGGACACTGGGACCCCCACCCATCAGACACTTATCACTTATCCTGCGAGGGGTTGCTGCCATTACATAAAAGATACCCTTTCTTTTCCATAAACATCGCCCCCTTCGTCCTCAGGCTATGACTGCTATTGCAGCTCAACCCAATTCACTTGAATAGTCCGCAAAATCGTATTGTTATCCATTTTCCCTTGACGTCTCCGTTCCCTTTCGCTACCAGACGCTCAGATGGTGCAAAGCGACAAGATCCTCTGCTTACTAGACGAGCGACAAAAGGACGACGTCCGTCACCTGAACCAAGCCATCGACCAGTTCAGACTACAGTTCCAGAAGAGAGAAGACCGCCGGGAATACGACCTGTACGATCCAATGACCTTAAAGAAAGACCTCCCGCCTCGCCTGTCCGATGACGACCCCCGCTGCACTGTCTCCGGGGTCCAACGCCTGCTAGGAGAGGATCTGACCGAGAGGATCCGCAAGAGAGAACAGCAGGAGCAGCTGCGGGAGTGGTCCCTACAGCAGCAGCAGGAGTGGGCCGAAGCCTTAGAGGACAAGAGGTTGGCAGGTGAGGAGAGACATAGAGACGTCATGGACAGTATAGAAGGGTCTCTAGACCAGGGTTGGGAACTTTGAATCTTCAGCTGTTGCAAAACTACAACTCCCATCATGCCTGGACAGCCAAAGCTAAAGCTTTGGCTGTCCAGGCATGATGGGAGTTGTAGTTTTGCAACAGCTGATGAGCCAAGGTTCCCTACCCCTGGTCTGGACTGTCTCTGGAGGACCCAGCATGTCCCTACATTACACAAACTTCCCATTGATTTCAGTGGGGGTTGTGTAATGCTCCTTTTCTCCTGTGGTGGCGCTGCAGGAGAGATATTACTTGCTTTAATGCAGATTCCAGGTGATCATTGAGGGTCCTGTGATGAGTGTATAGTCTGGGGACTCTAAAACCAAAGACCGACTTAAAGGGGTAATTCAGAGAAAAAAAAAATTAACTGATGTCAGAAAGTTACACAGATTTGTAATTTACTTCTATTTAAAAATCTCCAGTCTTCCAGTACTTACCAGCTGCGGTATGTCCTGCAGGAAGTGGTGTGTTCTTTCCAGTCTGACACAGTGCTCCCTGCTGCCACCTCTGAAAGGTTTTCTATGGGGATTTCCTACTGATTTGGACAGTTCCTGACATGGACAGAGGTGGCAGCAGAGAGCACTGTGTCAGACTGGAAATAACACACCACTTCCTGCAGGACATACAGCAGCTGATAAGTACTAGAAGACTTGAAGTTTTTAAAATGAAGTAAATTACAAATCTGGATAACTTTCTGACACCAGTTGATTTCACCAGAGTTCCCCTTTTGGGTGCGTTCACAGGTACAGAATCTGCTTCAGATTCGATGGCGCAGATTTTAGGTTGCAGATTCAAAGCAAATCAAATCTGTTGCAGATTCTGTACGTGTGAACGCAGCCCTAATTCACTTCTTAGGGGTCCAGGATTGACCAGATATAGTTTCAGTAACAAAGAAGGTGTAACGCCCGGAGTAGTGGATCCACTGGACCGGCACCAGCGATGGCACAAACCTCACCAGGGAGCGGAGTCTAAGGGGTCGCTGGTTTTCACCAGAGCCCGCCGCAAGGCGGGATGGACTTGCTGCGGCAGGCGACCCCCAGGTCGCTACCCCTGGCTTGGTTGCTGGTGTCGGCAGGCGAGGCGTGGCAGGAGATGGCACAGGCAATAGTCTGCAGATGAGAGAGCACGTGACAGGCTGGACACGGGAACAGGTGGAGTGACAGGGGAACAGGAACCAGGAACAGGGACTTAGGACCAGGTAACGGACAGGACTCAGGAACAGGGACTTGGGACCAGGTAACGGACAGGACACAGGAACAACAGGGAGCTGGGCCAAACGCTATGGGAAGCATGTAGAGGCTCCAACACTAAGGACAGGGCATGCTGGGATTTATAGGGGAGTGATTGGGTGCAACTACCAATTAGGAGCGCACTGCCCCTTTAAATCTGAGACAGCCGGCGCGCGCGCGCCCTAGGAGGCGGGGCCGCGCGCGCCGGCCGGCACAGCGGGAGACAGGAGCGTGGAGAGGTGAGGCGCCCCCCGGGGCCGAGGTGACAGCAGCGCCGGGTCCCCGACTATGGACACCGGCTGCTGCATAGGGCAGGTAGCGGTCGCGGCGGCGGCCCGGAACGCGGGACGCCGCCGCGGCCGTAACAGTACCCCCCCCCTTTGGCCTCCCCCTCTTTCTTGCCTGCAAATGGCACAGGAAGCCACAAAGTCTTTGACATCTTGGGATAGGCTGGGCCACCAGTAGTGGCGAGAGATCCGTTGGCCGGTCTTACGGACTCCCGGGTGCCCGGCCTCCAACGAGGAATGTCCCCAGTTCAAAATACCTCTTCGAAGCGCAGGGTGAACATGAGTCTTTCCGGGGGGTACTCTCTGAAGAGTGGAGGTGACGACTGGTACTAGGCGATCAGGCGGTATAACGTGGCAAGGGACCTTCTGTAAGTTCTTCCGGTGGTGAGAGGATACGACCTTAGTCTTGGGTATGGGGAGAGGGTACACCTCGGCAGAGAAGGCATCCGCCGAGTCTTGGTCTTCTGCCGGTAGGCCGGATAGAGGCTTGGCCGGGACAGGAAATGACATAATACACTTGGTCTGAGGTGACTTGAGACACTGGTGGGAACAGTCCTGACCCCAACTGAGAATCTCCCCGGTTCTCCAGTCCACCTGAGGGGCATGTTTTTGTAGCCACGGGAGTCCCAGGAGGACCGCGGGGGAAGAATGGGGCAGGACGTAGAAGGATATCTCTTCTTGATGTGAAGGACCCACCTGGAGGACTAAAGATGCGGTCTGGTAGTACACACGGTCGGTAAGAATTTCGCCTGTGACCGAGGAGATAGTCAGGGGCCTGGCTAGTCGGGTCACGGGTAGCCGCCATCTTTGGACCAATGTTGCCGCAATAAAACTGCCTGCTGACCCAGAATCGAGGAAGGCAGTAGTCTGATGATTTTGTCCTGAGGGAGTCCGGATGGAAACTGGCATAGACAGACTTGGAATGGTGGCATTCACACCTAGGGACACCTGTCCCACCGGACCTAGGTGCGAGCATTTTCCGGATGTTTGGGGACGTAGGGGACATCCCAGCCGGAAGTGATCGGAACCACCGCAATAGAGACAGAGATTCTGCTCCAGGCGCCGGATTCTTTCATCAGGCGTCAGGTGAGCCCGTTCCACCTGCATAGGAATCTCAGGAGAGGGTTGGGACATCGAAAGGTCAGGATTCTGGAAAACTGGCGCCAGCTGGGGATGGCGACGGGAACGGGTTAGTAAATGTTCATGCCGAACCTCCTCCTCCCTCTCCGAAAAACGAGTATCAACTCGGGTGGCCAGTAGAATGAGTTCGTTCAGGGAGGTAGGCAGGTCTCGGGCAGCGAGCACGTCTCTCACACGACTAGACAGGCCCTTCTTGAAGGTGGCCAATAGGGCGGCCTCGTTCCAGTCCAATTCGGCTGCCAGGGTGCGGAACTGGATGGCGTAGTCACCAACAGAGGAGCTGCCTTGAGAGAGATTGAGAAGAGCAGTCTCGGCTGAAGAAGCACGGGCAGGTTCCTCAAAGACGGAGCGAAACTCAAATAGGAAGGCCCGGAGATTGGCAGCAACTGGATCATCACGGTCCCACAGTGGCGTGGCCCAGGCCAGGGCTCTACCTTCTAATAGGCTGATGATGAAAGCCACTTTAGAGCGCTCGGTGGAAAACTGACTACTCAAAAGTTCAATGTGCATGGTGCACTGAGTCAAGAATCCTCTGCACAACTTAGAGTCCCCAGAGTACTTGCTTGGGAGGGCCAGTCGGAGTGAAGAAGAAGCGTCAGGAGGTGGTGTGCGCTGGGCAGTAGTCTGCTGCTGTAAGGCGGCAGTGAGTTGCTGGATCTGCTGTGACTGTTTCTGGATTTGTTGCGCCTGCTGAGTGACCACTCTGGCGACGTCACGGAGATCGGGCACCTCGCCGGGATCCATGGTTGGAGCCTACTGTAACGCCCGGAGTAGTGGATCCACTGGACCGGCACCAGCGATGGCACAAACCTCACCAGGGAGCGGAGTCTAAGGGGTCGCTGGTTTTCACCAGAGCCCGCCGCAAGGCGGGATGGACTTGCTGCGGCAGGCGACCCCCAGGTCGCTACCCCTGGCTTGGTTGCTGGTGTCGGCAGGCGAGGCGTGGCAGGAGATGGCACAGGCAATAGTCTGCAGATGAGAGAGCACGTGACAGGCTGGACACGGGAACAGGTGGAGTGACAGGGGAACAGGAACCAGGAACAGGGACTTAGGACCAGGTAACGGACAGGACTCAGGAACAGGGACTTGGGACCAGGTAACGGACAGGACACAGGAACAACAGGGAGCTGGGCCAAACGCTATGGGAAGCATGTAGAGGCTCCAACACTAAGGACAGGGCATGCTGGGATTTATAGGGGAGTGATTGGGTGCAACTACCAATTAGGAGCGCACTGCCCCTTTAAATCTGAGACAGCCGGCGCGCGCGCGCCCTAGGAGGCGGGGACGCGCGCGCCGGCCGGCACAGCGGGAGACAGGAGCGTGGAGAGGTGAGGCGCCCCCGGGGCCGAGGTGACAGCAGCGCCGGGTCCCCGACTATGGACACCGGCTGCTGCATAGGGCAGGTAGCGGTCGCGGCGGCGGCCCGGAACGCGGGACGCCGCCGCGGCCGTAACAGAAGGACTCTTCATTTAGTTTCCCATATACCCTTTTGATAGAATTGCCATGCTTTTAAAGGCATTATCCAGGCTTAGAAAAAAAAAACACAGCCACTTTCTTTAAAAAGAGCGCCACCCCTGCCCTAAGGTTGTGTGTGGTATTACAGTTCAGCTCCATTTACGTTAGCGGAACGGAGCTGCAAATCCCCCGCACCCAGGGACAAGAGTGGTGCTGTATCTGGAAGAAAGTGGACATGTTTTTCTAAGCCTGGATAACCCCTTTAATTTTCATGGTACTTACCTTCTACCTAATTCCCAACATGGTATCTCCTACAGAAAGTCTCTATGACAAAATGAGAATCGAACTTGACAAAAAGGCGGTGGAACTGCAAAAAATGGAAGAGCAAGCGAAGCGAGAGATCTGTACATACACCAAAGAATTCAACAGAGCGCAGGTAACACATTAGGGGGCGCTGCGGCTATCTCTTAGTCTACTGTGGATGGCACTGGGGGCACTGAAGCTATCTCTTACTATACTGGAGTTGGCACAGGGGCACTGCAGCTATCTCTTACTATACTGTGTATAGCACAGGGGGCACTGCAGCTATCTCTTAGTATACTATGGTTGGCACAGGAGGCACTGCAGTTATCTCTTACTATACTGTGGTTGGCACAGGGGGCACTGCAGCTATCTCTTAGTATACAATGGTTGGCACAGGGGGCACTGCAGCTATCTCTTAGTATACTGTGTATAGCACAGGGGGCACTGAAGCTATCTCTTACTATACTGTGTTTGGCACAGGGGGCACTGCGGCTATCTCTTAGTATACTGTGTATAGCACAGGGGGCGCTGCGGCTATCTCTTACTATACTGTGTATAGCACAGGGGGCACTGCAGCTATCTCTTAGTATACTGTGTATAGCACAGGGGGCACTGCAGCTATCTCTTAGTATACTGTGTATAGCACAGGGGGCACTGCAGCTATCTCTTAGTATACAGTGGTTGGCACAGGGGGCACTGCAGCTATCTCTTAGTATACTGTGGTTGGCACAGGGGGCACTGCAGCAATCTCTTAGTATACTGTGTATAGCACGGGGGGCGCTGCAGCTATCTCTTAGTATACTGTGTATAGCACAGGGGGCACTGCAGCTATCTCTTACTATACTGTGTATAGCACAGGGGGCACTGCAGCTATCTCTTAGTATACTATGGTTGGCACAGGGGGCACTGCAGCTATCTCTTAGTATACTATGGTTGGCACAGGGGGCACTGCAGCTATCTCTTAGTATACTGTGTATAGCACAGGGGGCACTGCAGCTATCTCTTACTATACTGTGGTTGGCACAGGGGGCACTGCGGCTATCTCTTAGTATACTGTGGTTGGCACAGGGGGCACTGCAGCTATCTCTTAGTATACTGTGGTTGGCACAGGGGGCACTGCAGCTATCTCTTAGTCTACTGTGGATGGCACTGGGGGCACTGCAGCTATCTCTTACTATACTGTGGTTGGCACAGGGGGCACTGCAGCTATCTCTTACTATACTGTGTATAGCACAGGGGGCACTGCAGCTATCTCTTAGTATACTGTGGATGGCACTGGGGGCACTGCAGCTATCTCTTAGTATACTGTGGTTGGCACAGGGGGCACTGCAGCTATCTCTTAGTATACTGTGGTTGGCACAGGGGGCACTGCAGCTATCTCTTACTATACTGGAGTTGGCACAGGGGCACTGCAGCTATCTCTTACTATACTGTGTATAGCACAGGGGGCACTGCAGCTATCTCTTAGTATACTGGGGTTGGCACAGGGGGCACTGCAGCTATCTCTTAGTATACTGTGTATAGCACAGGGGGCACTGCAGCTATCTCTTAGTATACTGTGGTTGGCACAGGGGGCGCTGCAGCTATCTCTTAGTATACGGTGGTTGGCACTGGGGGGCATTGCAGCTATCTCTTAGTATACTGTGTATAGCACAGGGGGCACTGCAGCTATCTCTTAGTATACTGGGGTTGGCACAGGGGGCACTGCAGCTATCTCTTAGTATACTGCGGTTGGCACAGGGGGCACTGCAGACTCTTAGTATACTGTGGATGGCACAGGGGGCATTGCAGCTATCTCTTAGTATACTGTGTATAGCACAGGGGGCACTGCAGCTATCTCTTAGTATACTGGGGTTGGCACAGGGGGCACTGCAGCTATCTCTTACTATACTGTGTATAGCACAGGGGGCAATGCAGCTATCTCTTAGTATACGGTGGTTGGCACAGGGGGCACTGCAGCTATCTCTTAGTATACTATGGTTGGCACAGGAGGCACTGCAGATATCTCTTAGTATACGGTGGTTGGCGCAGGGGGCACTGCAGCTATCTCTTAGTATACTGTGGTTGGCACAGGGGGCACTGCAGCTATCTCTTAGTATACTGTGTATAGCACAGGGGGCGCTGCAGCTATCTCTTAGTATACTGTGTATAGCACAGGGGGCAATGCAGCTATCTCTTACTATACTGTGGTTGGCACAGGGCGCACTGCAGCTATCTCTTAGTATACTGTGTATAGCACAGGGGGCACTGCATCTATCTCTTACTATACTGTGGTTGGCACAGGGGGCACTGCAGCTATCTCTTAGTATACTGTGTATAGCACAGGGGGCACTGCAGCTATCTCTTAGTATACTGTGGTTGGCACAGGGGGCGCTGCAGCTATCTCTTAGTATACGGTGGTTGGCACAGGGGGCATTGCAGCTATCTCTTAGTATACTGTGTATAGCACAGGGGGCACTGCAGCTATCTCTTAGTATACTGGGGTTGGCACAGGGGGCACTGCAGCTATCTCTTAGTATACTGTGGTTGGCACAGGGGGCACTGCAGCTATCTCTTAGTATACTGTGGTTGGCACAGGGGGCACTGCAGCTATCTCTTAGTATACTGTGTATAGCACAGGGGGCACTGCAGCTATCTCTTACTATACTGTGGTTGGCACAGGGGGCACTGCGGCTATCTCTTAGTATACTGTGGTTGGCACAGGGGGCACTGCAGCTATCTCTTAGTATACTGTGGATGGCACAGGGGGCACTGCAGCTATCTCTTACTATACTGTGTATAGCACAGGTGGCACTGCAGCTATCTCTTAGTATACTGGGGTTGGCACAGGGGGCACTGCAGCTATCTCTTAGTATACTGTGTATAGCACAGGGGGCACTGCAGCTATCTCTTAGTATACTGTGGTTGGCACAGGGGGCGCTGCAGCTATCTCTTAGTATACGGTGGTTGGCACAGGGGGCATTGCAGCTATCTCTTAGTATACTGTGTATAGCACAGGGGGCACTGCAGCTATCTCTTAGTATGCTGGGGTTGGCACAGGGGGCACTGCAGCTATCTCTTAGTATACTGTGGTTGGCACAGGGGGCACTGCAGACTCTTAGTATACTGTGGATGGCACAGGGGGCATTGCAGCTATCTCTTAGTATACTGTGTATAGCACAGGGGGCACTGCAGCTATCTCTTAGTATACTATGGTTGGCACAGGGGGCACTGCAGCTATCTCTTAGTATACTGTGTATAGCACAGGGGGCACTGCAGCTATCTCTTAGTATACTGTGTATAGCACAGGGGGCACTGCAGCTATCTCTTAGTATACTGTGGTTGGCACAGGGGGCACTGCGGCTATCTCTTAGTATACAGTGGTTGGCGCAAGGGGGCACTGCAGATATCTCTTAGTATACGGTGGTTGGCGCAGGGGGCACTGCAGCTATCTCTTAGTATACTGTGTATAGCACAGGGGGCGCTGCAGCTATCTCTTAGTATACTGTGTATAGCACAGGGGGCACTGCAGCTATCTCTTAGTATACTGTGGTTGGCACAGGGGGCGCTGCAGCTATCTCTTAGTATACTGGGGTTGGCACAGGGGGCACAGCAGCTATCTCTTACTATGCTGTGTATAGCACAGGGGGCAATGCAGCTATCTCTTAGTATACGGTGGTTGGCACAGGGGGCACTGCAGCTATCTCTTAGTATACAGTGGTTGGCGCAGGGGGCACTGCAGATATCTCTTAGTATACGGTGGTTGGCGCAGGGGGCACTGCAGCTATCTCTTAGTATACTGTGTATAGCACAGGGGGCGCTGCAGCTATCTCTTAGTATACTGTGTATAGCACAGGGGGCAATGCAGCTATCTCTTAGTATACTGTGGTTGGCACAGGGGGCACTGCAGCTATCTCTTAGTATACTGTGTATAGCACAGGGGGCGCTGCAGCTATCTCTTAGTATACAGTGGTTGGCACAGGGGGCACGGCAGCTATCTCTTACTATACTGTGGTTGGCACAGGGGGCACTGCAGCTATCTCTTAGTATACTGTGGTTGGCACTGGGGGCACTGCAGCTATCTCTTAGTATACTGTGGTTGGCACAGGGGGCACTGCAGCTATCTCTTAGTATATTGTGGTTGGCACATGGGGCACTCCAGCTATCTCTTAGTATACTGTGGTTGGCACAGGAGGCACTGCAGTGATCTCTTAGTATACTGTGGTTGGTGCAGGGGGCACTGCAGCTATCTCTTACTATACTGTGTATAGCACAGGGGGCACTGCATCTATCTCTTAGTATACTGTGGTTGGCACAGGGGGCACTGCAGCTATCTCTTACTATACTGTGTATAGCACAGGGGGCACTGCAGCTATCTCTTAGTATACTGGGGTTGGCACAGGGGGCACTGCAGCTATCTCTTAGTATACTGTGGTTGGCACAGGGGGCACTGCAGACTCTTAGTATACTGTGGATGGCACAGGGGGCACTGCAGCTATCTCTTAGTATACTGTGTATAGCACAGAGGGCACTGCAGCTATCTCTTAGTATACTGTGGTTGGCGCAGGGGGCACTGCAGCTATCTCTTAGTATACTGTGGTTGGCGCAGGGGGCACTGCAGCTATCTCTTACTATACTGTGTATAGCACAGGGGGCGCTGCAGCTATCTCTTAGTATACTGTGGTTGGCACAGGGGGCACTGCAGCTATCTCTTAGTATACTGTGTATAGCACAGGGGGCGCTGCAGCTATCTCTTAGTATACAGTGGTTGGCACAGGGGGCACTGCAGCTATCGCTTACTATACTGTGGTTGGCACAGGGGGCACTGCAGCTATCTCTTACTATACTGTGGTTGGCACAGGGGGCACTGCAGCTATCGCTTACTATACTGTGGTTGGCACAGGGGGCACTGCAGCTATCTCTTAGTATACTGTGGTTGGTACAGGGGGCACTGCAGCTATCTCTTAGTATACTGTGGTTGGTACAGGGGGCACTGCAGCTATCTTAGTATACTGTGGTTGGTACAGGGGGCACTGCAGCTATCTCTTAGTATACTGGGGTTGGCACTGGGGGCACTGCAGCTGTCTCTTACTATACTGTGGTTGGTACAGGGGGCACTGTAGCTATCTCTTAGTATACTGTGGTTGGTACAGGGGCACTGCAGCTATCTCTTAGTATACTGTGGTTGGCACAGGGGGCACTGCAGCTATTACTTAGTATACTGTGGTTGGCACAGGGGGCACTGCAGCTATCTTAGTATACTGTGGTTGGCACAGGGGGAACTGCAGCTGTCTCTTACTATACTGTGGATGGCACTGGGGGCACTGCAGCTATCTCTTAGTATACTGTGGTTGGCGCAGGGGGCGCTGCAGCTATCTTTTAGTATACTGTGGTTGGCAAAGGGGGCACTGCAGACTCTTAGTATACTGTGGTTGGCGCAGGGGGCACTGCAGAGTCTTAGTATACTGTGGATGGCACTGGGGGCACTGCAGCTATCTCTTAGTATACTGTGGTTGGCGCAGGGGGCACTGCAGCTATCTCTTAGTATACAATGGTTGGCACAGGGGGCACTGCAGACTCTTAGTATACTGTGGTTGGCGCAGGGGGCGCTGCAGCTATCTCTTAGTATACTGTGGTTGGCGCAGGGGGCGCTGCAGCTATCTCTTAGTATACTGTGGTTGGCGCAGGGGACACTGCAGCTATCTCTTAGTATACAGTGGTTGGCACAGTGGGCACTGCAGCTATCTCTTAGTATACTGTGGTTGGCACAGGGGGCACTGCAGCTATCTCTTACTATACTGTGGTTGGCACAGGGGGCACTGCAGCTATCTCTTAGTATACTGTGGTTGGCGCAGGGGGCACTGCAGCTATCTCTTAGTATACGGTGGTTGGCGCAGGGGGCACTGCAGCTATCTCTTAGTATACTGTGGTTGGCACAGGAGGCACTGCAGCTATCTCTTAGTATACAATGGTTGGCACAGGGGGCACTGCAGACTCTTAGTATACTGTGGTTGGCGCAGGGGGCGCTGCAGCTATCTCTTAGTATACTGTGGTTGGCGCAGGGGGCGCTGCAGCTATCTCTTAGTATACTGTGGTTGGCGCAGGGGGCACTGCAGCTATCTCTTAGTATACTGTGGTTGGCACAGGGGGCACTGCAGCTATCTCTTACTATACTGTGGTTGGCACAGGGGGCACTGCAGCTATCTCTTAGTATACTGTGGTTGGCGCAGGGGGCACTGCAGCTATCTCTTAGGCACAGGGGACACTGCAGCTATCTCTTAGTATACTGTGGTTGGCACAGGGGGCACAGTGGCTTTTGTCAGCATATTGGTACACATGGCCGGGCACTGTGGGCACAGCTCACCTACACGTCCCTCTCTGGCCTCTGGTGATAGTATAACTACAGGAGTGCAATCCTTCCCCATGGGTCCCCATTGTGTCTACATTACCCAGCATGCCGCACTCTATAATCAGGCCGGTCGCGAGTCTCCAGCTCTCCATAAAGCCTAAGTGTTTCCGCATGTTCATTACCGGCCCCAGAGCTGTGACTGAGAACCTTCCCAGCTTTTCCATGGAAACATTCCCAGTTAATTGTCGGCCATTCATCCTCCCGGCTAATGGTCCTGACATCTCCACTTATGGCCGCCCCGCAGGATTTACTCCCTGGTTTTAGCCGAGTCAAGAAGTCAACGTCCTCTGTAGACACAAGTGAGTGGTGCGATGGCTTTGAAGTCGGCGATTACTGAGGAATGGCCGTCTCCAGTGTTACTCTGCTTGTTTGTTCAGGGTAAAGTGTGCAGAAGGAGGACTGTGCTAACTAAGATAAAGGGGTTCATATGTATCAGAGGACTGGAGACGACTTGGGTGGGATTTCTGCAGGGTCAATATATATTCTATAGATTTAAGAATCAAAAAGTGTCCCTCTTGTCCTTAGTTTGGGTGCGGTATTGCAGCTAATTTCTATTTAAGTGAATGAAATTTGAATAATTTTTTTCACGGAGTACCCCTTTAATTCATTATGCAATCCAATAGGACAACATGTACAGTATTAGGCCATGTTCACACAACGTAAGTTGTGTATTAATCATGGCCGTTGTTGCCATTGGCTGTGATTAATACACAACTTAAGTGCACTGCAGCTAGAGGGAATCCCAGCCGGAGTGTATACACACAGTATATATTTCATACCAATTGAAGACAAGGCACTACTTGAATATATACAAATGACCTAAATAAGTAAAGGGTGCTCAGTTGTGGTATACACATAGTATACACTCCGGCCACAATCACTATCAGCCATACAAAAAAAGAACATGCGACATGTCAGTTTTGTGCGGCTGCTATTTATTGAATAGCAGCCGCACAAGCCTGACAAGTCACACAATAGAGAGTGCGGCTCCATTGCTTCCAATGGTGAATTGGGATGCGGGCGCACACGGATGTGCCCGCATCCCAATTTAGCACAAATGAAAATCGTCTGGCCGATACTGCAGTACCGACTGGGATGATCTTCACTGACACCGGCCGTTCTGTGTGTGAACATGGCCTTACACTACACACAATATAGCTCATGGGAGCACTTTTTCTATACGGACAGGCTGAAGAGTCTTTACAAAGAAGAAAGCTAGAAAAACAACATCAAGAAGAAGACAATTCAGTAGAGGTCACCAACAACATGGAAGGAGACCTTCTCTCGGAGAACCCAGCACAAGCTATCAGCGCCTTCGGCCCTCACCGTGTGATCACCGATCGCTGGAAGGGAATGAGCCCGGAGCAGCTGAAGGAAGTGATGGATGTCCAGCAGCAGCAGCTGCAGGAGAAGATGGTACGATGGTGTACAGGGGTCAGTCAGGAGGCCTAATGAGCAAACCTCAAGCAAGCTGGGGTCTGTCCGAACCAGATTGCGCGCCATTTGACTGAAGAAGCGGCTGGAGAAGTTGGATGCTGCCCTAGGGAGCCCTGGAAAACATGGATATGGCCTATGGCCTATGGCTCTATCCATGTTTTTCATCCAACTTCTGTAGCCGCCGGTAATCAGACGCCGCACGATAGGGTTCGGACAGACCTAAGCATGCTTGATGTTTGCCCATCTCTAATAATAATCCATTTCTTCCATAGAGACTGAAGGAAGAGGAAAGGCAGAGACAAGCAGAGTGGGATAGGAGGAGAGTGCAAGAGGCTCGGGCCATGGTCCTTCTAGAGCGCCAGCAAAAACGCCAGGAGAAGGAGCTACGTAAGGTGCAGGATCACATCAACCTGCAGCTGGCACAGGCCCATAAAGCCCAGTGAGTAGCATACAGTACATATTCATCTAAAAAAATCTCTAGTGTATACAGCTTCTATGTAGGCCCATGCGTCCTCATGCGCAGTTCAAAGAGGTACTCCGATAATTCTCCCCCCCAAAAAAGTTCCCAACCCCCCTAGGTCTTACATACTGCTCCCCAAGAGTTACTTCCACACCCCTCCGGCAGTTCCACGCCACTCTAATCTTAGCCTTGGTCATCTAATTTCATGTGAGGTCATGTGATTTCTCCTACGTCATCTATGGGCTGGGTTAGCTAGCACATTGTATAGCTAACCCAGCCCACAGACGGAGATCACGTGCTCTAAGACGGAGAGGACGTATGAGCAGAATTTTTGCATCCAGAGTGGGTAAGTAAGGGCAAACTTCAGGGTAAGGCCATGTTCACACAACGTATGAGACCAGCTGTTCCGTGGCCCAGCCGCAGAGTTCTGATGCAGGCGGATCCGTGCGCACCCGCATCAGAACTCTCCACAGCACACTATGAAGCGTGCGGCCAGAGCCGATCGCTCCACAGTGTGCACTGACATGTCAGTTGTTTGCGTCGCCACAAGGGATCTCGGCCGGAACGTATACTATGAGGGAGATTTATCAAACATGGTGTAAAGTGAAACTGGCTTAGTTGCCCCTAGCAACCAATCAGATTCCGCCTTTCATTCCTCACAGACACGTATATTTTTGTATTAATCACGGTTGTTGTTATACGAAAATATACGTTGTGTGAACATAGCCTAACATTGCGATACATATATGACATTCCTGGTGGATTGGGGAGGGTTAACTTTTGCCTGGCTGGAATACCCCTTTAAACAATCCCTAACAACAAGAAGAGACACTATCACTACAGAGTCAGACTACACACGGTTTGTTTGTAGTCTGTCACCATGGAAACACATAGCTCAGCATAGGATCTGTATGCACAAATGAAAAGAATTAATTGTGACCCAATAATTTTCATAGTCGCCCTATTTAACGGGGGGGAGGGGGCGGTGTAAACCAATAAAAGCCATCCAGCCTTGCATGCAGACCATATTGGCTTTCTGGCCCACACCTCATCCACAACATTTTGGACGAACTCCTCGAATTCGCTGTTAGTTACTTTAATGCAAAACTTCTAGGAAAAAAAAAAACCTATAATGTCGTTTTCCAAAAAGCAAAAGATTTACAGCTTTTCCAAGCATCGTATAAAGTATTGTAAATGACTCTCGATACCATGCGCGGCAAAGTGCTAGGGATGGATGTCAGGCTGGGAGGCCGCCCCAGGCGTTGGCTGGACGGGCTGGAATGCTCATGAACCTTCAGTCTTTTCTTGCCCGTGATTCACAGTCGATCCTCAGTTCTAGACATGAAGGATTTGCTGTAATATACTACACGGAGAGTAATACACCCGAACCACACGGACCAGCTCCATGTATAATGCAGCTGCCCATGGCTTCATCTCTCCGTGATCACAAGTAGTGCAGTGACAGGGGGACTAGCCACCAGGTAGACCCCCCAATTATCCATCCCAAAGCCTACTAAAGGGATGGCAGCTGCCCGCTCTATCACACTGCTCCTCATGATGGTTGGTTCAATGTGGGGGTCTGGGACACAAGGCCGAATCCAGGGCCTGTGCCCACATGCCCATTGCCAGCATCACTTTTTATGATCACAGAGGATGAGACAACAAGCCTCCTAACATTGACGATGGTGACAGGCTATGCCAGGAAATCTTCCCATTATAGTGTGTACATAAATAAAACTCAAATTTAAAGGGGTACTTTAGCGAAAAATGTTTTATTTAAAATCAGCTGGTGTCAGAAAGTTATAAAGAGTTGTAATTTACTTCTATTTAGAAATATCTAATCTTCCAGTAATTATCAGCTGCTGTATGTCCTGCCGGGAGTAGTGTATTCTTTCTATTCTGACACAGAGCTCTCTGCTGCCACCTCTGTCCATGTCAGGAGCAGTAGACATCCCCATAGAAAACCTCTCCTGATCTGGACAGTACCTGACATGGACAGAGGTGGCAGCAGAGAGCACTGTGTCAGACTGGAAAAAAGACACCACTTCCTGCAGGACATACAACAGCTGATAAGTACTGGAAGTCTGGAGATTTTTTTTAAATAGAAGTAAACTACAAATCTATAGAATTTTCTGACACCAGTTGAGATTAAAGAAAAAGAAAATTACCGGAGTACCCCTTTAAGCAAGCCCATTGACTATTAAATCTCTGTAGGCCCAGCTCCCACAACCCCCATTGATCGGCTTTATCACTAGGAAAGTGGCCACTACAGGAGAAATGTGGTATTACAACTTTTCAAATTAAAGGGGTTATCCAGCGCTACACAAAAGCATGGCCACTTTCTTCCAGAGACAGCACCGCGCTTGTCTCCAGTTTAGCTGCAGGTTGTGTTGAAGTGAATGGACCATAACTGCAAACCACAGCGGTGCTGTCTCTGGAAGTAAGTGGGCATGTTTTTGTAGCGCTGGATAACCCCTTTTAATTTTTGTGTATACGATTCCTGGATGGGCCGTGTCCACATGGGTAACGGAAAGAATCCCTCTCCTAGGGCAGAACCACCAGTAACCCTATCCCCACCCCATTGTAAAGCATTGACCCTGATCACTTATCCCCACCCCCCATTGTAAAGCATGGACCCTGATCACTTATCCACCCCCCATTGTAAAGCATGAACCCTGATCACTTATCCACCCCCCATTGTAAAGCATGAACCCTGATCACTTATCCCCACCCCCCATTGTAAAGCATTGACCCTGACCACTTATCCACCCCCCATTGTAAAGCATGGACCCTGATCACTTATCCACCCCCCATTGTAAATCATGGACCCTGATCACTTATCCCCACTCCATTGTAAAGCATTGACCCTGATCACTTATCCACCCCCCATTGTAAAGCATTGACCCTGATCACTTATCCACCCCCCATTGTAAAGCATGAACCCTGATCACTTATCCCCACCCCCCATTGTAAAGCATTGACCCTGACCACTTATCCACCCCCCATTGTAAATCATGGACCCTGATCACTCATCCACCCCCCCCATTGTAAAGCATTGACCCTGATCACTTATCCACCCCCCATTGTAAAGCATTGACCCTGATCACTTATCCACCCCCCCATTGTAAATCATGGACCCTGATCACTTATCCCCCCCCCCCATTGTAAAGCATGGACCCTGATCACTTATCCCCCCCCCCCCCATTGTAAATCATGGACCCTGATCACTTATCCACCCCCCCATTGTAAAGCATGGACCCTGATCACTTATCCCCACCCCCCATTGTAAAGCATGGACCCTGATCACTTATCCACCCCCCATTGTAAGGCATGGACCCTGATCACTTATCCACCCCCCATTGTAAGGCATGGACCCTGATCACTTATCCACCCCCCATTGTAAAGCATGGACCCTGATCACTTATCCACCCCCCATTGTAAAGCACTGACCCTGATCACTTATCCCCCCCCCATTGTAAATCATGGACCCTGATCACTCATCCACCCCCCATTGTAAAGCATTGACCCTGATCACTTATCCCCCCCCCCCCATTGTAAATCATGGACCCTGATCACTCATCCACCCCCCATTGTAAATCATGGACCCTGATCACTTATCCACCCCCCCATTGTAAAGCATGGACCCTGATCACTCATCCACACCCCATTCTAAGGCATGGACCCTGATCACTTATCCACCCCCCATTGTAAAGCATGGACCCTGATCACTTATCCCCCCCCCATTGTAAAGCATGGACCCTGATCACTTATCCACCCCCCATTGTAAAGCATGGACCCTGATCACTTATCCCCACCCCCCATTGTAAAGCATGAACCCTGATCACTCATCCACCCCCCATTGTAAAGCATGGACCCTGATCACTTATCCCCACCCCCCATTGTAAAGCATGGACCCTGATCACTTATCCCCCCCCCCCCTATTGTAAAGCATGGACCCTGATCACTTATTCCCCCCCCCCCCCCCCCTATTGTAAGGCATGGACCCTGATCACTTATCCCCCCCCCCCCCTATTGTAAAGCATGGACCCTGATCACTTATCTCACCTCTTTCATTTCCAGGAAGAACTACCTCAACCAAGAAGTATTTTCTAACACCCCGACAGATCAGTATTTTGAACAATTTAATACGACCAGCCGATGAACATGGACGCAGATACCTAAAAGACGTCTCTTCCAGGGCCGTGTAGTGCAGCCCTCCTGCACACATGTGTTTTCCTCATCTCTCGCTTACAGATGTAAACCAACTGCTGAGAAGCTATCTGCCATGTGTCCGTCCTATTCTTCCCTCTCGGGTGGGGCGTGAAGTTGTCTGAAGTTGAGATCAGACATTTAGTTTAGTTTTGATGTCTCTTCCCTGTTCTATTGTAGCAAATTTAATTGTATAAACACTATTCTCACAGAATCATCCGAGTTCGAGTGTTTTTTAAAGGGATATTCCATCGTTACAGCTGTTTTTAGATCTAAATTCAAACTTGCATGAAGCAACTTTGCAAATAGACACAAATGAAAATCTGTCGTTTTGTGTATGCAGCTCCTGTGCAAACCTATGTCTCCATGGTAACAGAGCACAAACAAATCCTTTCCATTTGTCCTCTACTTTTTTCTTATGCACATTAGAAACAGGAGAAAGCTCACAGCCTGTTGAGATGCAGGGACACATGGTACACAGCAGGGACTCCAAAGCAAGGACTACACTGATGATGACAGCCTTACATCATCAGTGTAGAAGCCATACTAACGATCTGCAATGATGTCATGGTCACATGACCATGGTGAACCAGGTCCTTAACTTAGGGGGCATTTTAACAGAAGAAGGAGTGCAAAGGAGCTGCTAAAGAACCTTCAGGGTAATTGGAGTAGGGGTACTATTACCTGGCCCCATAAACGAGCGCCGATCTACTACATGGGCGCTCGTTTACTGGGCCTATTACACAGCCCGATGATTGTTTAACAAGGGCTGCAGGCCGCTCTGAAGCTGCAGCGTGTGGGATCCAGGGAGAAGCAGACCGCAAGGGGAGCCCTGGACCATGGACAGGTAATGTATACACTTCGCAAATCGTCAACCGCCGGACGCGCACCGCTATTACACGTATCAATGCGCGGTCGGCGCCCGACAATTATAGGTCCAAACCTAAATCGTTCTCATCGGCTGATCGTTGTGTTTATTATACGGAACGATAATTGGCCGGATAGTGGCGATTCAGGCGATTATCGTTCCGTGTAATATAGCCCTAAATGTCGAAGAGAGAGTAGCTTCCAAAGGTAGAAGAGAAGGTAAAGAAGGGAGCCAGTGCTGCTGTGTGTATTTGTATGTGTGTCTGCTTTTGTGTGTGTTTGTCTGCCTGTCTGCTTGTGTGTGGTGCAGTGTGGCGTTGGATAATACAGGTGGAGCAGTGTGTAATGGTGCTTTGTGGCGTTGGGTAATACAGGTGGAGCAGTGTGTAATGGTGCAGTGTGGTGTTGGATAATACAGGTGGAGCAGTGTGTAATGGTGCATTGTGGCGTTGGATAATACAGGTGGAGCAGTGTGTAATGGTGCAGTGTGGTGTTGGGTTATACAAGTAGAGCAGTATGTAATGGTGCACTGTAGTATTGAATTATACTGGTGGAGCAGTGTGTAATGGTGCAGTGTGGTGTTGAATAATACAGGTGGAGCAGTGTGTAATGGTGCAGTGTGGTGTTGGATAATACAGGTGGAGTAGTGTGTAATGGTGCAGTGTGGTGTTGGATAATACAGGTGGAGCAGTGTGAAATGGTGCATTGTGGTGTTGGATAATACAGGTGAAGCAGTGAGTAATGGTGCAGTGTGGTGTTGGGTTATACAAGTAGAGCAGTATGTAATGGTGCACTGTAGTATTGAATTATACTGGTGGAGCAGTGTGTAATGGTGCAGTGTGGTGTTGGATAATACAGGTGGAGCAGTGTGTAATGGTGCAGTGTGGTGTTGGATAATACAGGTGGAGCAGTGTGTAATGGTGCAGTGTGGTGTTGGATAATACAGGTGGAGCAGTGTGTAATGGTGCAGTGTGGTGTTGGATAATACAGGTGGAGCAGTGTGTAATGGTGCATTGTGGCGTTGGATAATACAGGTGGAGCAGTGTGTAATGGTGCAGTGTGGTGTTGGGTTATACAAGTAGAGCAGTATGTAATGGTGCACTGTAGTATTGAATTATACTGGTGGAGCAGTGTGTAATGGTGCAGTGTGGTGTTGAATAATACAGGTGGAGCAGTGTGTAATGGTGCAGTGTGGTGTTGGATAATACAGGTGGAGCAGTGTGTAATGGTGCAGTGTGGTGTTGGATAATACAGGTGGAGCAGTGTGTAATGGTGCAGTGTGGTGTTGAATAATACAGGTGGAGCAGTGTGTAATGGTGCAGTGTGGTGTTGGATAATACAGGTGGAGCAGTGTGTAATGGTGCAGTGTGGTGTTGGATAATACAGGTGGAGCAGTGTGTAATGGTGCAGTGTGGTGTTGGATAATACAGGTGGAGCAGTGTGTAATGGTGCAGTGTGGTGTTGGATAATACAGGTGGAGCAGTGTGTAATGGTGCAGTGTGGTGTTGAATAATACAGGTGGAGCAGTGTGTAATGGTGCAGTGTGGTGTTGGATAATACAGGTGGAGCAGTGTGTAATGGTGCAGTGTGGTGTTGGATAATACAGGTGGAGCAGTGTGTAATGGTGCAGTGTGGTGTTGGATAATACAGGTGGAGCAGTGTGAAATGGTGCATTGTGGTGTTGGATAATACAGGTGGAGCAGTGTGTAATGGTGCAGTGTGGTGTTGGGTTAATTTTCTTAAAAAAAAAAAAAAAGTAATATACCATTGGAAAGAACAAAGTTTTATGCTTGGTGTTTGTATGATTTTTACTGTATTTTTACAATTCAAGTTTCCAATAGAAGCATTTTATACAATACTAGCACATACATATATATATATATATATATATATATATATATATATAGTAGACTGTGAGTGATACCATCAGAAGCCAAGAAGCAGGTGAGATATAGAGACGTACAAAAACAGACCTACAAAACAAGCAAACATGGACATCAGAATGAAAAGAAAGCTGTAGACACAAGCCAGCAGTGCCCGATCCTTGTGGAGTCTGGTCCTGAGTAGAGCCATCATGACTGAATCCCCACAAACTGGAATACAAAAACAACAAACATCCATAAGGAAGAGGAATAAAAGAGGCGGTTACCATTGGCTGTGCTTTTTACCAATAGCGGCCGCTACAGGGCAAATTTGGTATTGCACACAATCACCTGGATAGGTGTTATATGTATGGCCAACTTCAGTACATCATATTGCCCAACACTATAAAAATAAAACAAGCCTACATCCAGAAAACTCGACTGCCACCTATAGGAGCTACCTCGTAAGTATCTTGCTCTTTACTGTCTAAAACAGCTGTGTATAGATGGGTATCTCTTCCTTCTGGAGGAGACTCTAGCTGACATTCCTAATCATGTTTCAAGGCTTATATATTGCAGAGACATGATCCATGCAGACTAATCCATTTATTGCAGGAACAATTGCACCCCCTTGTTCTCCAAATCAGTAGGGGCCCTGACTTTTGGACCCCCAGCAATTGGCTTGTTGTTGATAACAGGATGAGATTTGAATACTTATTTAACTGATACCTATAAGTCCTGGAGGTATCAGAGTATTGGGAGCCACAAAAGAGACCCAGGATAAGTGACTACTTTAGGTGGAGCTCAGTTATATAGTCTTGTGACCAGTTTGGTGCTATTCTTGTAACCTTCTAGTAGTGACACATTTTGTATGTTTTTTTTTAATTGTCTATTTGTCAGTTCTACAGTAGTTCTTGGGGGTATCCGAGCCACAATAAGCACTCAGGATAGGGAAGGTGGAGCCCAGTTATATAGTCCTGTGACCAGCTTGGTGCTATTCTTGTAACCTTCTAGTAGTGACACGTTTGTATATATATATATATATTTTTTTTTTTTTTTTTATTGTCTACTTCTCAGTTCTACAGTAGTTCCTGGGGGTATCTGAGCCACAATAAGGACCCATGATTGGTGACTTCTGTAGGTGGAGCCCAGCTCTATCATCTTATTATCATCTAACAATCACTAGGGCAGCCCGTTCATGGTAATTTGAACCTTGTAATTCTTCATTTACACTGCGGGGGCACTGCAGAGAAACTGAACACCTGTTTTTGAATTTCCAAACACTTTACTGCTGCCTGCTGCAAAATTAATAACTACAGTACAACTCTGACTTATAGGCTGTAACATAAACCCTCGTCTGTCGCCCCACTTGGAATCTGTCCCCCCACCCGTGAAGCCCCATGGGTTGGAGAAGACAAATGTACTTACAGCTCCGGTTGTTTTTGTGTCTTCAGGCTCCTGTTTCTCCTCCGGATCCCACTGACTTCTTGTAAGTCATCTCCCGCTATCTGCCAGCTATCAGCGGGGTCCAATCAGGATGATGGCGGATGACAACCAGGAGAGCTTTGATCCTTTGCACGCTGAATGGGATTACAAACATATTTTTCTCATTGAATCTAGGTCACTCGGCTCGTAGGTAAATATCTTTATCCTGTTAGGACAAAAACAGATTTGTTTTTACTTTCGCCCCCCCCCAGGATTATTTAAAGGGACCTTCCAGGTAAAACTGATCCACTGTGTGGGGCATGAGGGGCGGAGCATGACACAATGAGGGTTTGGTGTTTGCGTCAGGCTCCAGCCCATTACATATGACACGCTACAATAGAGTGTTTCTAGGACTGGATACACTATAGACTTAATAGTTTAGACATAAAAAAAATTGTGATATATACAGTATATAGAATATATATCAATCATGAGCACCTACTCTACCATTTAAAGTTTAAATGTTCAAACAACTTGGTAAATCCCTCCATTTACGGAAAATTACCACTAGGTGTCTCACTTCTATGCAATCTGCTCTCCACTGCTCGTTGTCAGGGGGAATCTGTCTCTAGTAACTGATAAATCAGGACAAATTACAGGAAGTTGGGTTAGGGTTTAGCATGCGCTATGTGGGTAAGAGAGAGAGAGTGTGTGGACTGGGCACCTGATTCAGTCTGCATGCTGTAGATGACCATACTGTTCCTCAAAGGCAAATCAAGGCTTTTCTGGCCACCTGCCTCGAAGAAATAGCAGTGTAGCTATTGTATGTCCGCAGTGCTGCAGCGTTATCCCCCCCCCCTCAGCATCTCAGCATCAGTACAGTAACAGTGTAGTGCAACCCTTTCCTTGCTGTGAATCGATTGCTGCTGTTTCTTTCCTTTCTACTCTCATAGCCTCTTACTAAACCAGTGCATCAGTAATCCCATCTCCCTCCACATGCCATCTAGGACTGTACCATGTAAATCAGCTTGTATGGTCTAGTGCAGTGTAGTGCGACCCTTACCTTGCTGTGAATCGGTTGCTGCTGTTTCTTTCCTTTCTACTCCCATAGCACCTTGCCAAACCAGTGCATCAGTAACCCCATCTCCCTCCACATGCCACATGCCATCTAGTACTGTACCATGTAAATCAGCTTGTATGGTCTAGTGCAGTGTAATGCGACCCTTTCCTTGCTGTGAATCGGTTGCTGCTGTTTCTTTCCTTTCTACTCCCATAGCACCTTGCCAAACCAGTGCATCAGTAACCACTCCTCCCTCCACACTCCATCTAGTACTGTACCATGTAAATCAGATTGTACGGTCTAGTGCAGTGTAGTGCGACCCTTTCCTTGCTGTGAATCGGTTGCTGCTGTTTCTTTCCTTTATACTCTCATAGCCTCTTACTAAACCAGTGCATCAGTAACCCCTTCTCCCTCCACATGCTATCTAGTACTGTACCATGTTATCAGCTTGTAGAGTCTAGCGGACTTCCACCAGCACTATGTCAGGGCATACCGGAGAGCAGCATGTGATTGGCCAGAGAAGTAAGGAAAAGGAAGTCAATTTGCAGTACAAACACAACAAAAACAACAAAAATAACAACTGGCCCTCCAGTTGTTATGAAACCACAACTCCCAGCATGCCTAGACAGAGAGTAGCTGCCTGGGCATGATGGGGGTTGTCGTTTCAGACCAGCTGGAGAGCCCCAGGTTGGAGACAATTGCCCTGCATGCAGCACATCTCATCCAGACATCTGCCATCCATTATATACAATCCCATCATAAAACTTTAAAACTTGCAACCCTTGAAATACCTAAACAACTACATAAGGAGAAAAAAAGTTACAATATTCCAAGAAATTACAAGATAAAATCAGAGAAGCCTCTAAACCTATAAACTGCTCCAAAAAAAATTGGCTTTTCGGGGGGAAAAAAAATTCTTCCAATTTTTTTTTTTTTTTTTTGGTGTTGATTTTTACCACTATAAATGGAGATACCGGGGCCATGACGTCAATCTGTTTTTGACCCAGGAAAGTGTTCTCATTCTTGGCAAGGGGGAGAGAGCTTTGTGAATTTCGCCACAGACCTACACGAACCGCCAGATCCTCACAATGGCTCATCCATCTGCTTTTCAGTGTGCAGGAACAGGGTGGAGAAGCTCGGAATAGGGGATTATGGGAAACCAAGGCAATTATGGGGGGCATACTCCATATGTTTTATTGTTGACTAAACAGGAACATAAACGTATTGATACACATCATTTTTTTTTATTTTTTTTTTTATAATGATGTTTTATTCTCATTTATTTTCATAAGAAAATGACCCGGATGTAGTGAGCATGCTCTGTGAAAAGGAAACAGGGTGGAGAAGTTGAATTGTGTCACCACCATCATTATTTATTTTATGATGATATGTTTTATTCTAATTAATGTTCAGTAAAAAAAAAAAATTTCATTGACTTCTATGGGAGGATGTAGTGATCATGCTCTGTGATATACAGAAGAGTAAGGAAGAGTTGAATTCTTTCCAATACCAAATTTTAAATATATGTAGTATTGATGCATACTGTTTTCCCTTTTTTTTATTTTATGATGTCTTTTATTCTAATTTATTTTCATGAGAAAATTACCAATTGGCTTGTATTAGAGAATATTGTGAGCATGCTCTGTCCTAAGCATGAGCTGAATTTTATCCAACACTTATTGATAGTTTATTTTATTTTATGGTTATACATTTTTTATTTTTTTTCGGGAAACATCCTGATGACTTATAGGAGGATGTAGTGAGCATGCTCTTAAATATGCAGAAGGGGTGGGGCAGTGTTGTGTCCACCCTCAAAGTAAAATACATATAGATGCATACCCTTTTCTTATTATTTTATTATTATATGTTAAATTCAATATTTATTTTAAGACTACCTGTCACAGGGACATGTCGAAAGTTTTGAACGGTGCAAGGATGTAGTGAGCATGCTTCGTGACATACAGAGGGAGGAGGGAACAGCTGAATTGTGTCCAACACCCAATTAAAATACACATTGATACATTTTTTTTTCTTTAATTCATTATTATTGTACTTTTTTTTTACTGAATTTTTTAATTGTACTATTTTTTTTAAATTAGAAAATGACTGATTAACTTTAATGGGAGGATGTAGTGAGCATGCTTTGTAACAAGTAGATAGAATTGTGTGCAATGCTTGCTGCCAATGTGGTGATCTATCCCCGTGTTACCTTTTATCTTAATTCTGCTCTCTGATGATGTAATAAAACGACTGATGATCTAATCCCTCTCTCTTTAGCCACCATCCTCTCCTGTCCTGGCACCTGCACTAATCAGCTGACTAAAGGTGCTGCAGCACTCATCTGCCTCCTCATTGCTCAACCAGCACAGCGCCGTACATTTTGTAGTGGTTGTGAATGGTACTACACACTAACTTGAATGAAGCTGCAGTAAGCAGCGCCACCCCTGTCTACAGGCTGTGTGTGGTATTGCAGCTCAGCCACATTCACTTCTATGACTATAGCTGCAATACCAATCACAACCTATTGACAGGCATGGCGCTGTTTCTAGAAGAAGGATAATCCTTTTACTCGGCTGCTGAGGGAACTTACTGAATACCATATATACAATAGTATATTGTAGGTTTTAGGTCTCCAGCTCCATATTCTCGTCTTTTTTTTCGTTATGTAACCGCGGATCATTAGTAAAATACTTAAGAAGCAATGAACTTCTTCTGGGATTTAAGGATTGGCTCGGCCCATCTCGGATTACTAGAGGAGAAAATCCTTGTTATTGTAGTTTACAGCCAGACAAAATGACCGTGAAACCGTATCCCCAGACATGAGCCGTTCCCTCATCCCTTCTATACCGCATGGGGTTAAGACTCGCCCGCGGCGGCGTAAGGAGACGGGGTCGGGGGGGCTCCCATTATTTATTACATCCCTGTTTCCTAGAATTTGAAGGGGACAATGCTTCACTCTGTATTGTATCACTTCTCAGAACTCACAGTCATCCCCTGGATGTATATCATATGCCATAATGGGTCAATCAAAGGGGTATATAGATTCAATCAAATTCATCCTGAGCCTCCTGGTTCATGGGGTTCTAGTGTTTGGGCCCCTATTGATCAACTTCCTGTGAATAAGGGGTGCCTTAAAGGGGTAAAATCTTTTTCTTTCAAATCAATTGGCTTATATAGATTTGTAATTCACTTCTATTTACAAATCTCCAGTCTTCCAGAACTTATCATCTGCTGTATGTCCTGCAGGAAGTGGTGTATTCTTTCCAGTCTGACACAGTGCTCTCTGCTGCCACCTCTGTCCATAGTAGCAAAAAACATCTACTGCTCTGGACAGTTTCTGACATGGACAGAGGTGGCAGCTGTGTCACACTGGAAAGAATACACCACTTCCTGCGGGGCATACAGCAGCTAATAGGTATGGGTAGACTTTAGATTTTTAAATTGAAGTAAATTACAAAAGCTATATAAATTTCTGATTTGAAAGAAAAAGATTTTCCCCTTTAAAATAAAAAAAAATAATAACTTGATAACATAGCAATACCCCCTTAACCCCTTCGTGCTGCAGCTAGTTTGGGCCTTAATGACCAGGCTAATTTTTCAAAATCTGACCTGTCTCACTTTATGCTCTTATAGCTCAGTGATGCTTTAACGTATGCTAGCGATTCTGAGATTGTTTTTTTGTCACATATGGCACTTTATGTTAGTGGCAAAATTTGGTCACTACTTTGTGTGTTTTTTGTGAAAAACATCAAAATATCATGAAAAATTTAAAAAATTAGCATTTTATGAACTTTGAAATTCTCTGCTTCTAAAAAAAGAAAGTCGTAGCACATAAATTAGTTACTAAGTCACATTACCAATATGTCTTCTTTATTCTGCCATAATTTGGTAAACATATTTTACTTTTTAGGGTGTTATGGGGCTTAGAAATTTATTAGCAAATTATCACATTTTCGTGAAACTGATTTTTTTAGGGACCAGTTCTTTTTTTAAATAGATTTAGAAGTCTGGTATCCTGAAAACCCCCATAAGTGACCCTATTTTGGAAACTACACACCTTAAAGAATTAATCTAGGGGTATAATGAGCATTTTAACCCTACAGGGGCTGGAGGAAAGTATTCACAATTAGGCAGTAAAAAAATGGAAAATTTTAATTTTCCAATAATATATACGTTTAGATTAAAGTTTCTCATTTTCAAAAGGAATATGAGACAAAAAGCATGCCAAAATTTGTAATGCAGGTTCTCTTGAGGGGGGACATCACTTGGGGGGACATCACTTTTTATCCTCTGTCACCAATCATTCATGGTGACAGGGGATAAAAAGTGCCTGGATGCACATGGTACAAGCGATCAGCGGTATATAGTATATACCGCTGATCGCTTGTACCGGGACCCAACAGGGGGGTCCCCGATGACTGCCCCATGCTCTCCGCTACCTCCGGTGGCGGAGAGCATGGGGCTTTCATTCATTTTAACTTTTCCATCGCTGTGAACCGACATTAGTCGGTTCACAGCGATGGCAGCGGCCATCTTGGAAATGATGGCCGCCGGGGGAGGGGGGTTAGTGATCGCCCTACTAGGGGGGGCTGATCTGAGGTCTGGGGGACACTTATTTCATCTCCCCCCGCCGTAGATTCACGGCGGGGGGAGATGAAAGGCGGCGACAGCACCGGTAATCTCCTTTACCGACGGCCGCCACTATAACGTTAATAGCGGCGATCGTCGGTAGGGGGGGGGCCAGGACGGACCCCACACACTGCCCCAACCCCTCAGCTACCTCCGGTAGCCGGGGGGATGGGGTGGGGGCCGTCCCGGCCCCGTAGCCTTATTCTCTGCCATCGCCGTAAAAAGCTGATGGCAGCAGAATAAGGACCCTTAGTGACCGCCGTAAAAAGCCGTATCGGCGGTCACTAAGGGGTTAAACTCCCTGTTCATTTCCTGTTCTCCTCCTCCTGCTTAGCCAATCACTGGGTGGGGGGGGGGGGGTCACTGCTGCAGACAGTGATTGGATAAGTGGGTACTTCCTGTGTGTTGGGACAGAGAACAGGAAGCTCTGAGCAGCAGGATCAACAGCATCAGAACTGCACTGCCAGGATCGGCGGCACCAGAACAGCACCGTCAGGACCTGCGGCAGTGTCATTTGTTTTCCTTTGGACAGCCCCTTTAAGCCCTGCCTCCAGGAAGTGGTCCCAAATGTCCTATTTTAGATAGGGTTTTCACCTCACAGAAATTCCATAGTTGGCAACATTTGAAATTTTTTTTCCAGGGACACTTTAGCGTTAAAAGGGGGTGTGGCTTATTGTGGGTGTGGTCTCTGTGGGGTGTGTTTTATCATAGGTGTGGGTTTAAAATTTTCTAGTTAGAATTTACAGTCAGAACAACACAAAAGGAGCATTACACATCCCAGTATTAGTTCCCCAGCATATTACACACCCCAGTATTAGGTCCCCAGTATATTACACACCCCAGTATTAGGTCCCCGGTATATTACACACCCCAGTATTAGGTCCCCGGTATATTACACACCCCAGTATTAGGTCGCCGGTATATTACACACCCCCGTATTAGGTCCCCGGTATATTACACACTCCAGTATTAGGTCCCCAGTATATTACAAACCCCAGTTTCAGGTCCCCAGTATATTACACACCCCACTCAGAGCAGGCTGAGACTCAGATAGCATTCTACTAACTGACTGTACATACTGGTAGTTTGTACCCATATGATGCAGCTGCACCCCATATCATCATACTACTACCCCCTTCCTCCTCCTGCCCCCATCATCATATTACTACCCCCTTCATCCACCTGCCCCTCCATCACTATACTACTACCCCCTTCATCCTCCTGCCCCTCAATCATCATACTACTACCCCCTTCATCCTCCTGCCCCTCCATCATCATATTACTACCCCTTCTTCATCCTCCTGCCCCTCCATCATCATACTACCACCTCCTTCATCCTCCTGCCCTTCCATCATCATAGTATTACCCCTTTCATCCTCCTGTCCCTCCATCATCATACTACTTCCCCCTTTATCCTCCTCCTGCCCCTCCATCATCATACTACTTCCCCCTTCATCCTCCTCCTGCCCTTCCATCATCATACTACTTCCCCCTTCATCCTCCTCCTGTCCCTTCATCATCATACCAGTACCCCCTTCATCATCCTCTTGTCCCTTCATCTGTATTTAAAACAAAAATGCTATACTTACCTCACCAGTATGGTTCCTCTAGTCCCCAAGGGACTCCTCTCCCTGCTCTGCATGAGTGATATCACCCGCACTGGAAGGGGGTGAGGCTTACTGAGGGGGCGGAGCTTCCTGGGACATACCCGGGACATGGTTTTGCCAGGGCTGTCTCCTCAGAATAGGGACAGTCCCGGCAGAACAGGGACTGTTGGCAACTATGAATTTCTCATCCAAAACTGTAACCGTTGGCGAGTTTACACTTGATCACTTGATCTCGGTCGTTCTAGAGATGTAATAAAGTTATATAAGGAGTCACTCCGATTTCTGTGATGGCCACCGGTGATATCTCTTATCTGTTCCCGGCGCTCAGCGCTTTCTGGTTGTATCATTTCATTGAGCGTTTCAAGATGGGATTAGGGATTACACAACTGCTGGAAGCCGCTCCTCGGCCTGATTAGCTGCTGGCTCACGTGAGATGTAAACACAGGCTAGACGGGATTCTTCCCGGCCAAGGAAAGTTCTTGAGGAAAAAAAAAAAAAGTTCACCAGATGGATCCAAATTACCGGCAGATACAAATGGACTGCTGATTTAACCTCCTATTGGCGGCACTGACATCATCTTCATCATCGTCACCCCGAAACCTTACCCCCCCCCCCTCCCACACTCTCTGGATGACTCCATGGGGCCCCATCTTGTGAGCCATAAATCTCCTCAATTACACCGTATTCTGGTACGTGACTCAGAAGAAGGGATGAAATCTGGCCTTCTCCCTAGTAACTCTGAGAAATACTGTTACTTATTGGGGAGAGCAGCTAGAGAATCTTACAGGCAAAGATCTCTGGGTAAAAAATATGCAAATTAGCTCCCTAATCAACATTAATTTAAAGGGAAACTACCCTAAATAGTTGGCGCTGGAAGCAGTTTTCTTTTTTTCCAGATCAGTCAGAAAGAGAGTTGCAAGATAGAGGAAATGGGTAAGAGGAAATAGGGAAGAAAGGGAAGAGGAGCAATAGTAACAGATTATCCATCTGACTACTATAATAATTTGTATAATGAAACCCTATCTGGGCATCAAAAGAACTTGTCCTACCCGGCTGTATATCATCTGAGAAGTGCAGATATGGATCTAAGCCAATGGCTGTTTGCAAAGTTATAAAATCATATTTTCCTTCTAAGCTTAAGAGTTATAGAGGCAGGGCTGACCCCCGCATCCCTTCTTTTCTTGTATGATTGATGTACAGGTGCTGGAAGCTAAGCAGGGAAAGGTGGAGAAGGGAGCATGTGTGCATGCTGCAGCTCAGCCCAGCCTTGATGACACTTAGAAGGAAAACGTGATTTTATAATTTTGGTTTTTTTTTTTTCTCCTGAGTATCTTATAGAGCTTACAGATCCCTTTAACAATAGTAATGGTCTCTCTGTTCTTTTCTCAGCGAAAGGGAACAATGAAAAGTCCATTTATGGTCCGACATTTTGAATTAAGCCCTTGGAGATATAGAGAGTATATCCATACCAATGACGCCAGCTTTGCAGCCTCTTCCCCAGGACCCAGCCCTGTGTCCCTTCAGGGAGGGGGGGGGCCCAATATAGCGTGGGGCCCACCTGGGGATTCCCCGGTCTCCCGGTGGGCCTACATACCATCGTCTTATAGACACATTGGATTAACCAGAGGATATTATTCTTAAGGTCTTCCATCCAAATATAGAGGAATTAAACACTACGGACTTCTAACTTTTATATGTCACAATTTCTATAATCCTGGGCTTAATTCCCGTCAGGGGTCTGGGCCCGATTATGATATCAGAGCCTGGGCCCATCCTCTTGTTCCCCTATGGGCCATTCCAACCCCAGAGACAACGTGAAGACAAGGAATCGGCTCTGTTACTCATGAAACCTCCTTAATTCCCTCCAGACTGGAGCCATGAAATCTCCTGCAATCCTTCACCTCGCTCCGGGGAAAGCCACCGCGGCTAAGGGAAGGCCGTAAATGCCTCCTCTAATAAGTGGCCTCACGGCCTGTTAAGTGTTACCAGACGGCCGCCTCTTATCTGCGGATTAGACTGCTGCCAGATTGTGCAACGCAGAGAGATGGCCATCATGGTCGGCAGGCACGTTCCTAGTATTGTAGGCTTGTAATGTAATCCATTGACTACTGCGTCACATATCGCAATGTAGTGCACAGTATATTCCACCATCATATACTGCACTGTATATATGGGACGTGCTGCAAGGTATTCAGTACATCTCTGTGGCTACTGAGCTCCAAACTCTCTGCATATCCTTGATATTGCGGCTCCTGGCAGCCACCCATGGGGGATTTAGGCGCTTACGGCGTACACTGACTTCAGTAGTATAACGGTATACAGTAAGCTCCTGAATCCCTTGGTGGAAGCCGCAGGCGGGTTTATCATTTAACTCAATGCAAAGGATTTAGAGCTTTGTGTTCTTTGCTATAATGATACGATTAAAGGAGGCGTCCGGAACTTTTTTTTATCCTTAAGTGGGAGTAAGAGGCAGACAGCGCCATACCTTGTATAGTGGCCATGTTAGGTTACTGCAGCTCAACTCCCATTGAAATGAATGAGAGCTCAGCTGCAGTAACCCAGCATGGCCACTACACAATGTATGGCGCTGTTTATGTATGGGAGTTGTCAGGTGATAGACTTCCACCAATCAGATGCTGATGGCCCATCCATAAACAATACCTGGAAAACCATTTTTGAAATGAACTTTTTTTTTTTTAATTGATGGACTATCCTCAGGACATCTGATCATTCCTGTTCCATCAATCAGCTTTTTTATTGTAATTTTTATTTTTTTTATTTTCATATATTTCTTTTTATTATTTAAAATAAAATTAACAAAATCATCATCTGTTTGCCAGAGCTTTAGCGCTCACATAGAGAACAGAGCATGAAGCACACAGCTCCATACCTTGTGTAGTGGCCATGTTAGGTTACTGCACCTCAACCCCCATTGAAGTGAATGAGAGCTCAGCTGCAGTAACCCAGCATGGCCACTACGCAAAGTATGGCGCTCTTTGCTTACAGCTCTATTCGCTTTGTATGGGACAGCTTAAAAGCTAATTTGCAAGGTTATAGTCCTCCACCAATTAGATAGGCCATCAATAAACCAGTCATGGAAATTGCCTTTAACAAATTATATATATATATATATATATATATATATATATATATATATATATATATTATATATCATTTTATATATTTTTTATTTATTTTCTTTTACAGTCCCATAATCCATTGCAGTTTTTTCTCTAATACTGTATATACCCTGTTTCCCTTAAACTAAGACCTAGTAGAGGTTTTGCTGAATTGAAAGTGAGACCTAGCAAAGCTTTTGTTTAGCAGCATACCCGCCAAACAGAACACCAGGGCATGCAGCTGTGATTCTTCTTACCTGCCGCCGTTGTCCCCTACCTCCACCGTCCATTGCAGGACATGAAGACCGTCACCTGCCGCCAACCCCGATGTTCCCTTCCAGGGGCGTCACTTGTAAAGGTGCAGGCAAGGCATTTAGAGGCCTATCGCCTGCTGCCATCCTTATTGTCCCCTACCACCAGATGGATAGCTACACACAGTATGCCATTATACCGTTGTCTGCTGCCAGACTGTACGCTGTCCCTGCTGTGCTGTACTAGTGTGGTGTGGTGAGCTCCCCCTGGTGGCTGGAAGACACCATACCGTATGCAGTCCCTGCTATGCTGTACAAGTGTGCTGTGGTGAGCTCCCTCTGGTGGCTGGAAGTCACCATACCGTACATTGTCCCTGCTGTGCTGTACGAGTGTGTTGTGGTGAGCTCCCCCTGGTGGCTGGAAGCCACCATACCATACGTTGTCCCTTCTGTTCTGTGCTGTGGGGAACTCCCTCTAGAGGCCAGAAGTCACCATACTGTACGCTGTCCCTGCTGTGCTGTTCAAGTGTGCTGTGGTGAGCTCCCCCTGGTGGCTGGAAGCCACCATACTGCTTGCTGTCCCTGCTGTGCTGTACCAGTGTGCTTTGGTGAGCTTCCCCTGGTGGCTGGAAGCCACCATACCATGCGCTGTCCCTGCTGTGCTGTACCAGTGTACTGTGGTGAGCTTCCCCTTGTGGCTGGAAGCCGCCATACTGCTTGCCGTCCCTGCTGTGCTGTACCAGTGTGCTTTAGTGAGCTCCCCCTGGTGGCTGGAAGCCACCATATCGTACGCTGTACGTATGCTGTACGAGTGCTCTGGTGACAAATCTCTGGCACTTGCTGGGACCAGTTGCTTTGTATGAAAAACTTTTGAGGTGACCTACCCCTTTAAGTTCTCCAGAACAGTAATGGCACATGCTGAGCGTCACTTTCTGACCGGTACAGGAGGTCCCAAGTGAAAAACATAGGGCATATGGTCTGAGGTTATCTACATGAGGTTTTTCTAACATTTTATTTTATTTTTTTGCTTTTTGCATTTTTTACATTTTGCTCAAAAGCAGCTTCTTCAGCTCCAAGGAAAATAATGTCCTGGTTGGGTTAGTACAGTACGGGGGTTTATGAAGTGCCAGTGTGTGTGACTGAGAGAGTTGGCAGCCCAGGCATCACTAGTAAACTGTGTCACCTGAGGGAACAGTGAATCGGCTCTGGTGTGATGTGGTGCTGGGAACGTGCCATAAAGTATCACATAATCCTCGCACAGGCTTACCGCCTCCTTCCCGGCATCTGTGTGATAGGTTAAAGGGCAACTCCGGACATAGTAGCAAATCCCCATAGAAAACCTCTCCTGCTCTGGAAAGTTCCTGACATAGACAGAGGTGGCAGCAGAGAGCACTGTGTCAGATTGGAAAGAATACACCACTTCCTGCAGGACATACAGTAGCTGATAAGTACTGGAAGACTTGAGATTTTTAAATAGAAGTAAATTACAAATCTGTATAACTTTCTGACACCGTAGTTCCCCATTAAGGATAACTCTCATATGTCACAGCATTGTAAACATTACTGAAGACCTCACTTTTCTATTTGGAATGCAGAGTTATCCTTATATGATTGATATATCATACAGCAGCTGATAAGTATTGGAAGTCTGGAGATTTTCTAAATAGAAGTAATTTACAAATCTATATAACTTTTGGTACCAGTTGATTTGGATAAAAAAAAATAAAGATTAGCTTTAATAGTATGGTGTGGTGGTGTTATCCAGTCACAGTATGGCGGTATTGGTCAGGTCTGGTGTGGTGGTGTTATCCAGTCACAGTATGGCGGTATTGGTCAGGTCTGGTGTGGCGGTGTTATCCAGTCACAGTATGGCGGTATTGGTCAGGTATGGTGTGGCGGTGTTATCCAGTCACAGTATGGCGGTATTGGTCAGGTATGGTGTGGCGGTGTTATCCAGTCACAGTATGGCGGTATTGGTCAGGTATGGTGTGGCGGTGTTATCCAGTCACAGTATGGCGGTATTGGTCAGGTATGGTGTGGCGGTGTTATCCAGTCACAGTATGGCGGTATTGGTCAGGTATGGTGTGGCGGTGTTATCCAGTCACAGTATGGCGGTATTGGTCAGGTATGGTGTGGCGGTGTTATCCAGTCACAGTATGGCGGTATTGGTCAGGTATGGTGTGGCGGTGTTATCCAGTCACAGTATGGCGGTATTGGTCAGGTATGGTGTGGCGGTGTTATCCAGTCACAGTATGGCGGTATTGGTCAGGTCTGGTGTGGCGGTGTTATCCAGTCACAGTATGGCGGTATTGGTCAGGTATGGTGTGGCGGTGTTATCCAGTCACAGTATGGCGGTATTGGTCAGGTATGGTGTGGCGGTGTTATCCAGTCACAGTATGGCGGTATTGGTCAGGTATGGTGTGGCGGTGTTATCCAGTCACAGTATGGCGGTATTGGTCAGGTTTGGTGTGGCGGTGTTATCCAGTCACAGTATGGCGGTATTGGTCAGGTATGGTGTGGTGGTGTTATCCAGTCACAGTATGGCGGTATTGGTCAGGTATGGTGTGGCGGTGTTATCCAGTCACAGTATGGCGGTATTGGTCAGGTATGGTGTGGCGGTGTTATCTAGTCACAGTATGGCGGTATTGGTCAGGTATGGTGTGGTGGTGTTATCCAGTCACAGTATGGTGGTATTGGTCAGGTATGGTGTGGCGGTGTTATCCAGTCACAGTATGGCGGTATTGGTCAGGTATGGTGTGGCGGTGTTATCCAGTCACAGTATGGCGGTATTGGTCAGGTATGGTGTGGCGGTGTTATCCAGTCACAGTATGGCGGTATTGGTCAGGTATGGTGTGGCGGTGTTATCCAGTCATAGTATGGTGGTATTGGTCAGGTCGGTGTTATTTGTGAGGCCTGGAGCTATTACCTACCAATCTACCATCTACCAATCCTGTGGTGAGAATTTCCTCAGACAATATGCAGACTGCTCTAATCATTGATTCCATGTGGAAATTTGTTTATGCTTTAGGGTACGTTCACACTCCGCAGCTGATTTTCTGCAGCAGATCCGCAGCAGATTTCATTAAATTAACTGAACACAGCTTTAAATCTGTACAATCAAATCTGCTGTGGATCCTGTAGGTGTGAAAGCTGTTAAAAACCACGAAAAACGCGATTCAGACATGTTTCTCCATGTGGAGAAATGCATGTGGCCGAAACCAGGCTCCTATTTCTTCCCCAGTAGTCATGTGCTGTTACCAGGATTATTGGCCATACGCCTATTGGTTACTGCATGAGGGTCTGGCATCTGCTGCATGTGGTGACATACAGTAAGGAACGCGGCCTAAGACTGATCAGATATCAATATGTTGTTGAGAAACTAGAAAATCCTGATGCTAATTGGTGAGAGAAGATGAAGCGTCTGCAGGTGTAGTGCCGGGGCAGCAGCAGCAGCTGGTAATACGGCCCTGAGTATATCATCAATGTATATAAGCCGGATTTACATCTGTGCGGGATCACAGATTCTGATTGACACCTGGACGGGTCGGCTTCACATGAGGTCCATGGACCCCAATAACTTTAATGGGCTCTGTTTTTTGTTTTGTTTTTACAAGATTTTAACTAGTTAAAGGGGTTATATAGAATTAGTAAAACATGGCCACTTTCTCCCAGAAACAGCATGAGTCCTGTCCTCATTTCAGGTGTGGTTTGTAATTAAGCTTCATTCACTTCAATGGAACTGAGTGCTGTCTCTGGAAGGAAGCGACCATGTTTTTCTATTTTTGGATAACCCCTTTAAATGAAAGGATTATGTGAACCCAACCTAAGGCCTCCACCAACCCCTAAGCCCCATATTAAGAATGAATATCTTGTTTGATAACAAACTTTGGCGGAGATTTATCAAACATGGGGGAGATTTATCAAACATGGTGTAAAGTGAAACTGGCCCAGTTGTCCCTAGCAACCAATCAGATTCTACTTTTCATTTTCCAAAGAGTCTGTGAGGAATGAAAGGTGGAATCTGATTGGTTGCTAGGGGCAACTGAGCCAGTTTCACTTTACACCATGTTTGATAAATCTCCTCCATGGTGTAACGTGAAACAGGCCCCGTTGCTCCTAGCAACCAATCAGATTCTACTTTTCATTTTCCAAAGAGTCTGTGAGGAATGAAAGGTGGAATCTGATTGGTTGCAAGGGGCAACTGAGCCAGTTTCACTTTACACCATGTTTGATAAATCTCCCCCTTTATCCTTATCAATTTGAATGGGGTTGAGCTGCAATACCAAATACAACCACTGGATACGAATGGCGCTGTTTTTGGGTTTGATCTCTGCGATCACCTCTGATCCTGAAGTGACTGAGTTGTTTCCGGATAACTGAGCATCAGTCTTTTTTAGGAAACCCATGGCTGGACCCTCCAAACACCATAAAGCGATGCCATATCCTAACCCTAGTCCAAGACTTTCTAGAATGGGAATATCCCTTTAAGGTCAGTAAAGGTTCCTGAGCCAAGGACACTGTGAATGGGGAATTTCACAAGCTATAAAAATGCCCGAGCTGAGGCGGCCGATGGCGACGTCGTCTCTTCGGATTTTACAGACAGTCTCACATTTCACAGTAATGTTGAATGGAAGTGTGACTTCTTCAGCCGCAAAACCTTACGAGACTTCATGTGGAGGCACCAGACACCCGCGAAGAGGGTGAAAACTGGGAAACGTCTTTCACATATAGGGATAGGAAGGAGCTGAGATACTATGAAGTATCTAAAGTATCTAAAAAAGTATTTGCCATCATTGGCTGCCTACGAGAGGCATCACTTACTCACTGCTTCTTCTGCGCTCACTGTCGCCCCCAGCTGAGTGATACAGTGTATGAGATGCTTAAAGGGGCACTCCAGCGAAAATCTTTTTCTTTCAAATCAACTGGTTTCAGAAAGTTATATAGATTTGTAATTTACTTCTATTTAAAAATCTCTAGTCTTCCAGTACTTATCAGCTGCTGTATGTCCTGCAGGAAGTGGTGTATTCTTGCCAGTCTGACACAGTGCTCTCTGCTGCCACCTCTGTCCATGTCCAGGAACTGTCCAGAGTAGGAGAGGTTTTCTATGGGGATTTGCTACTGCTCTGGACAGTTCCTGACACGGAGAGGTGGCAGCAGAGAGCACTCTGTCAGACTGGAAAGAATACATCACTTCCTGCAGGACATACAGCAGCTGATAAGTACAGGAAGACTTGGGATTTTCACTGGAATACCCCTTTAAGGGAGTTGAGTGTGTGGAGTGACAACTGCTATGAGAACATTTCTGGTTTAGTGGTTTTCTCTTTTCCAACCTGTTCAGCTGTTGAGTATCTAGCTGCTGGTATACTGCCCCCTATGGATGCAAATACAAGAAGATGAATCTGAAATTTATAGGGGCACTCCAGCAAATGTTTTTATTCTTTCAGATCAGAAAGTTATACAGATTTGTAATTTACTTCTATTTAAAAAATCTCCAGTCTTCCAGTACTTATCAGCTGCTGTATGCCCTGCAAGAAGTAGTGTATTTTTTCCAGTCTCACACAGTGCTCTCTGCTGCTACCTCTGTTCATGTTAGGTACGGTCGAGAGCAGTACCAACTCCCCTGTTCTGGACAGTTCCTGACAAGGACAGAGGTGGCAGCAGAGAGCACCACTTCCTGTAGGACATACAGCAGCTGATAAGTACTGGAAGACTGGAGATTTTTAAATAAAAGTAAATTACAAATCTGTATAACTTTCTGACACCAAATTTCTTTTCACCGGAGTTCCCCTTTAAACATTACTGAGCAGCTCACTATTTGGGATGCAGAGTTATCCTTATATGATTGTTATATCATACGGCACAGTATGTTTGATGTGAGTGATTGTGGTGAGGATTCCGACATTACTGCTGAGTCTGCAAAGAGTTAACATCCCTGAGTGAATCTGTGGGTTAATGGCTTGCAGATGACTCCGTCTCCCCTCATACCTATGAGCCTGTGCTGATTCATCCTGGGACCGAGCCAATAACTCATTCCAGCCTGGCTTTGTCTGAGCAGCTGCATTCGGGGCATCAGACTGCAGGCTACACAATGTACAGTGAGAGTCAATGAGGGACCACGTGGTGCCGGATTATCTGAAGATCCTACTATACTATACAGAGGGAACTTGATATTCTGTCACTATCTACAATATAGGTTTGGTGATATGGCTGACCCATCTCCATGCCGGAGCTAAAGAGGCCGCTGGCACCAGATTGTTAGAGTATGGCAAGTTATGGCAATAAACAGGACCGTCAAGGTGGTCCCACAGAGGATCAGTTAGGTTCAAGTCTGGGGAATTAGGGGTTAGGGTAGGACTTGGTCACGTTCAACCAACCAATGTTGGACATTTCTAGCCGTGTGACATGTCCCATTGTCTTGCTGGAAGATCCCATCTGCCCTAGGGGAGACAATCGGCAGCTATAGGTGTATGTGATCTGAAAGGATGGATTTATACCCATATTGGTTAAGAGCGCCTCCACCTGGATGAGTGACCCAGAGAACATCCCCCAAACCATAACACTGCCTAATGTTTCTCACCTGACACACCAACATCCATCCATTTGATGGAAAAGAAAACGTGACTCATTGGAGAAGACAACTCTTTACCGATCAGCAGAGAAGACAACCCTTTTCTGATCATTGGAAAAGACAGCCCTTTACCGATTATTGGAAAAGACAGCCCTTTACCGATCACCGGAGAAGACAACCCTTTACTGTTCAGCTTAAGAGACAGCCCTTTACCGATCAGCAGAGAAGACAGCCCTTTACCGATCAGCGGAGAAGACAGCCCTTTACGGATCAGCAGAGAAGACAACCCTTTACCGTTCAGTGAAGGAGACAACCCTTTACTGATCAGCGGAGAGGACAACGCTTTACAGATCACCGGAGAAGATAACTCTTTACCATTCAGCAGAGAAGACAGCCCTTTACCGATCATTGGAGAAGACAACCCTTTACCGATCATTGGAGAAGACAACCCTTTACTGTTCAGCTTAGGAGACAACCCTTTACTAATCATTGGAGATGACAGCCCTTTACCGATCAGCGGAGAAGACAGCCCTTTACGGATCAGCAGAGAAGACAACCCTTTACCGATCAGCAGAGAAGACAGCCCTTTACCAATGAGTGGAGAAGACAACCCCTTACCGATGAGTGGAGAAGACAGCCCTTTACCGATCAGTGGAGAAGACAACCCTTTACCGATCATTGGAGAAGACAGCCCTTTACCGTTCATCAGAGAAGACAGCCCTTTAACGATCACCAAAGAAGACAACCCTTTACCGATCATTGGAGAAGACTGTGCTTTACTGATCATTGGAGAAGACAACCCCTTACCGATCATTGGAGAAGACAACCCTTTACCAATCATTGGAGAAGACAACCCTTTACTGTTCAGCGGAGAAGTCAACCCTTTACCGATCATTGGAGAAGACAGCCCTTTACCGTTCAGCAGAGAAGACAACCCTTTACTGAACAGCGGCAAAGACAACCCTTTACCGATCATTGGAGAAGACAGTCCTTTACTGATCAGCAGAGAAGACAACCCTTTTCCAATGAGCAAAGAAGACAACCCTTTACCGATCAGCAGAGAAGACAACCCTTTACCGATCACCAGAGAAGACAACCCTTTACCAATCATTGGAGAAGACAACCCTTTACCAATCATTGGAGAAGACAACCCTTTACCGTTTAGTGAAGGAGACAACCCTTTACCGATCAGCGGAGAAGACAACCCTTTACCGTTTAGTGAAGGAGACAACCCTTTACCGATCAGCAGAGAAGACAACCCTTTACCGATCATTGGAGAAGACAACCCTTTACCGATCATTGGAGAAGACAACCCTTTACCGATCAGCAGAGAAGACAGACCCTTTACCAATCATTGGAGAAGACAACCCTTTACCGATCAGCAGAGAAGACAACCCTTTACCAATCATTGGAGAAGACAACCCTTTACCGATCATTGGAGAAGACAACCCTTTACCGATCATTGGAGAAGACAACCCTTTACCGATCATTGGAGAAGACAACCCTTTACCGATCATTGGAGAAGACAACCCTTTACCGATCAGCAGAGAAGACAGACCCTTTACCAATCATTGGAGAAGACAACCCTTTACCGATCAGCAGAGAAGACAACCCTTTACCGATCATTGGAGAAGACAACCCTTTACCGATCATTGGAGAAGACAACCCTTTACCGATCAGAAGAGAAGACAGACCCTTTACCGATCATTGGAGAAGACAACCCTTTACCCATCATTGGAGAAGACAACCCTTTACCCATCATTGGAGAAGACAACCCTTTACTGATTGATCCCAATACTACAGAAAAAAACTGAAGCCTTTTTCTACCAAGGTCAGTTCATTATCAGAGATGCAGTGACCATCTGTCTGCTCCAGAGCCCCATAAACAGTAGGTATCACTGATTCGTTGTTTGGTAGCACCCTGGATCGATATGGCGGTGAGCTGCTTCTATATAGTGTGTCGGTCCACCCTTTCCACACCTTCGTGGCCGATGTTCACCCCCCACATCAATGATACATGGTGCTCTGCAAATGTTGGACGAGAGAAAGGTCACACATGTTAAGATTTCAACACGTCCAATCCTTTTGTTCTTGGGGAGATAAGCCTCTGAGGAGACCTTCTCCTGAAGCTGAATATGCATGGTTATCTGGTTACCTCTTATTCCACCAGATAAAGAATCCCCCCCTGCTGTTCAGATCAGGCTCCAGAAGCCAATGCTTCATCCCCAAGTCCTCTCCTTGTTCTTCCCCTTTTCAAACCTGATGAAGGGCATCAGGCCGAAACGTTGTCTAAAAAAACAAGAAGGCCCCAACACTTTCCTATAAAGCTACAATAATCGCTGACAACACTTATCGCTCCGTCTACGATGGTCTCCAGTATGAGCCCTGAAGAAGACGGCGATGAGAAACATCCCATCCATATGATTCCGTTCAGGGCAATGGGTAGTAAATTCCGATCCGCCTTTCAACTGAGGGCAAAGCTGAAGTCACACACAGCACACGGAAACAGCTTGAGTGAATTAAGCCGCGCTCCTCAGCCAGGAGACTATTTGCACATTCAGTCCTAATACAGAAGCCATGCGTGTTCTTTCTTTCAGGTTCACTGAGTATTAAGAGGTAGCCGCCACCTATGGAGACGCGAACTGCCGATCTGAGGCTTATCGGGGGGGGGGGGGGGGGGATCACAAGTCGTTTCCTTTCTTTACTCCATAGAGACCTTCGGTGTACATAGGGGTGAGGGGGGCCCCATACGAGACCACACCCCTGACCACATGGGGCAGAAGGACCTGGGACTTGTTTGCCCCCGGTTTCCTTCCACCACGCCCTCATTTTCTATTGTATGGCTGACAGTAAGGGAATTCCTACAATCCTATTGATATAATGTATACAGCCATGGGCAGGACCCCTCTCTCCAGGGGCCACATAGCAGATAGATAGATGGATAGGTGTAGCTGTATTATTTATTCACTATATGGCGGTATAATTTCATATCATTATGGGATATCCATGCTCTGATCTACTATGAAAGTTCTAATTTATTATTCAATCACCATGTGGCGGTATTATTTACTCACTGTATCACTTCATGGCAGTAATATTAAGCTACTGTATGGTGGTATTATTATTAAGTCCCAGCATGGCAGTATTATTCAGTTACAATATGATCAGCCGCATTATGTTGGTATAATTCAGTCGCAGTATGTTGGTGTTATTCAGTCACCATATGGCGGTATTGTTTGCTGGCGTATGGAGGTATTATTTAATGGCAGGATGGGTGTGCTCTTCAGTCACCATATGGTTGTATTATTTGGTGACGTATGGTGGTATTATTCAGTCACTGCGTGGTGGTACTTTTCTGCCACTTTGTGATGGTATTATTCAATCATTGTGTATGTTAGTATTATTCACCTACTGTATGGCAGTATTGTTCAGCCGCTATATGGTGGTATTATTTATTCACTTTATGATGGTGTTATTCAGTCGCTGCATTGTGATATTATACTTCCACTGCATCCTAGTGTTATTCAGTTGCTATATGACGGTATTATGTATTCACTTTATGATGGTTTCAATCTGTCACTGTATGGTGGTATTATTTATTCACTTTATGATGGTAATATTATTTAGTCGCTGTATGGTGACATTATACTTCCACTGCATCCTAGTATTATGTATGACGGTATTATTTATTCACTTTATGATGGTTTCAATCTGTCACTGTATGGTGGTATTATTTATTCACATTATGATTGTATTATACAGTCACTGTATGCTGGCATTAGTGGTTGTATGGTGATATTATTCAGGCACTGCATGCTGGTATTATTTAGTTGCTGTATGGCGTTATTATTAATTCACTTTATGATGGTATTATTCAGTCGCTGTATTGTAATATTATTCTTCTACTGCCTCCTAGTATTATTCAGTAGCTGTACGGCGGTATTATTTATTCACTTTACGATGGCATCAGTCAGTCACTGTACGGCGGTATTATTTATTCACTTTATAATGGCATCAGTCAGTCACTATATGGCCATATTATTTATTCACTTTATGATTGTATTACTCAGCTGCTGTATGGTGGTATTATTTAGGCAATGCATGCTGTTATTATTTATTCACTGAAAAATGGTATTCACTCACTGTATGCTGGCATTATTTGTTGTATGGCGGTATTATTTATTCATTGAATGATGGTACTAATTACTTACTGTATACTGGCATTAGTTGCTGTATGGCGGTTTTATTTATTTACTGAATTATGGTATTATTCACTTACTGTATACTGGCATTAGTTGCTGTATGGCAGTTTTATTCACTGAATTATGGTATTTTTCACTCACTGTATGCTGTCATTAGTTGCGGTATGGCAGTATTAATTATTCACTGAACAATGATATTATTCACTAACTGTATACAGGCATTTGTTGCTTTATGGCGGTATTATTTATTCACTGAATTATGGTATTATTCACTCACTGTATACTGGAATTAGTTGCGGTATGGCAGTATTAATCACTGAACGATGGTATTATTCACTTACTGTATGCTGGCATTAGTTGCTGTATGGCGGTAATATTTACTCACTTAATATTTACTCACTAACTTACTTGGTCTTGTGGTTTTCAGCCTCATTGTACCAACTTTACCAGTACTTTTCGGAAGGGGCCTCCAGGAGCCCATAGGACACACAATGAAGTTTGCATGGACTGTATATCTTCTGATCTGTCCCCCTCCCCTGTCCCCTCCTGAGTGTTTGCAGGGAAGAGGATTTTGGAGAGGAGGGCAGCCCTCTCTCCTGCTGCTTTCTGAATGTCCCTGCCTCCTCTTGTAGACTTTTTTCCTCCTGCTCCTCCTACACTCTCTTAGCCGAGCTCAGACTATCCCAGTCCCAGGTCCCAGTCCCTGTATTTCACAATGAGTCTTCCAGAAATGATGCTGCTACTGAGTCTTCTCCCCATTGTGCTCTACAGAGGTGAGTCCGGATGGTGGGGGGCAAAGGGCCCCGGGAGGTTCCCATAGTTTACCCCCGGAGTTGTCTGCATTGGGCCTTATATTGATTGGGGATTTGGGACAAATCCTTATAAATTCCTTGGAGTTAATAAGTAAACAGCAGCGAGACCTCTCCATTGTCTTCTGTCAAGGTTGGGAGGAGTGCTCAAGTTTCCTCCTGTTCGTAGCACTTTCTTCAATGGGATTTTTGGAAAGTTTGATGTTTTTTACATGAATTTTAAAATTTTTAGTATATTAGTTGCTTGCAATGTATATAATATGAGTATGCCATGGATCGAGGTATTGTGCCACTAGCATAAGGGTGAGATAGGTGTGTTTGGAAATAGCTGTCCCCCAAGAGCTTGCAATCTAAGTCATATTAGGAACTATTCAGTCATGTGACTTCAGACCAGGTATCCTGCCATTGAATATTACTAAATCTTTTACTATTTGCAAGGTACTAGATGAATTTTGAAATGGCTGACCCCAAGAGCTTGCAATCTATTGTATTCAATACCAGCTCTTTAAGAAGAACTATTCTTGGTATATGAATTGTAATGTGATCCTTTCCTTCTTAGAAGTTCCTCTTACCACTATAAATTGTACAGATGTAGCAGAGCTGATATGGTCATTTGGTACAACTTATGATGTCTTACCTGGAACGGCAATACGTAACCCTAGGGGGAGTTAACAAACTCGGCTCTGCTACGTCCGCCAACTCGGAGATATCATTGTATCCAGGAATTTTATGTAATCCTTGTGGCGTTCTGCATGGTTGGATACGGCTGCATTTACTCTGCCCCGTGTGTTATACCCAGTGTCAGTCTTTCCGATAAGTTTATTTTTCTAACATCTGTGGGATACGTAGATTCTCTCCACTCGTGGCGTATCAGTTATACATCCAGATGTAGCAGAGTTAGGTTTGTTATGGAAGAGTTTGTATGGTCTCTGTATGACTTTAGGCTTTGGAGACATGACGTTCTTTAAGACTGACCCAGGACTTGATGGACCAGGTGGTCTTTTTGAGTTATACAGAAGATAGTGGATTAGACATTGACCCTCATGGGTATAGGGGCTGATGCCAAGGCATTCTTTGTACCATGTGATGGAATATGTTGGCGCTACAATTGTGGAATTGTGCATTCTAGTTCCTACAAAAGACTAAAGGATACCACACGTTAGACATGTTAGCCGAACCTGACAATTTCAGCAGGACCACCCAACTGCGGGGGCTTCCTGACACCCCCGGGCTTAATGGCATAATCTTCAGAAAAGGATTGGGCATGGTGGATTCCAGTTCATTCTGAACGCTTGCGTACTCAGCCGAGCGGAGCGTTCATGTGTATGTGGGGATCATGAGAAACAGATGTTGGCCAAACAAATCTCAAGGGCTTCATATATCATCTAAGCTCGCCCTGAATTATTAGATACTCGGACGGGACTAGATGGTTTTGATCCAAAGGTCAAACCCATTGACTTCAATAGAGCCATAGAGCTGAAAGTGCCCAACCATGGAGCAGGACATCTGTCCATCGGTGGGATCCAAGATTACAGCCCCATAATTCATCTTCAGCATTTAACGAAAAGGTTTCCATAGAGGATTCCACCATGTATCCAATACTTGTAGTAGTAAGGACAACTGGTCCCCAACAGTCCATAGCCAACTCAGCAAAATGTTGACCCTCATAGTAAGGAAACCTTCTAGACAGTCTGGGAAGAGTTTAGGATCATATCACTACTTTAGTCATCATCTGGGGAGACAACGGTGGTCCAGTGAAGGGACCTAGACCATGAACCATTATACTGTAGATGTCGTTCACATAAATTTTTTGTAAACCAACCCATTGAACCCTCTAAGTAAAGATGGACATACAGGAAGTTATAACTGAGTACAACCAGATGTCCAACCACCGGTGTCTTGTAGACATCTGTTTGTATGTGGTCAATGTAACCAAGATGATGAAGAAACCTCAGGACTAGGTTACAAGGAATATCATGTTACCACCACAAATGGTCAATTATGTTCAAGTTTCAGGTCCGAGTGGGGGCAACAACCAAGAACCTAAAGTTCTATAGGCATTGGGAGACCCCATTATTTATTGAGGGAAAATGGATCTGTATTGTTATTGCAGTAGAATTGGATCTAATGGTATGGAGGTTGTCCCAAATATATTCAACGGCAAAGAAGGTGAAGGAATGATGGACACGCCCAAGAAATAGGATTTTTTCCCTCTTATCAAAAAACATTCTTGTGTTGAATCGGGAAGAAAAGCTGTCGGCCAACAACTATCTTAAGTGTGTGGCCACATTCTAGAGAGCCACACGTAATTCTGGCCATACATGTTAAATAGTTGTCAGTCAAATGTTCTTTTAGCTGATGAAAATCTCTCCTGAAACCCCATAGATCAAGCTAAGCATACATGTAGAGGAGAGTAAACCACTGCCAGACATCTTTGAAGGTGGCTTATCTCCTCGAGAATAAAATGTTTAACCTCAACGTGCCTACCTTTCTTTCCCTGGTCATCTGAGGAGAGTTGGCACATTAAATTGAGGGTCTTCAACCCACTTTAATGCGTATGGACATCTTTGGTTGCTCATTTGGTTGACAGATATCACTCTTGGTCCCCAGTACACGTATGCCACGTTGGCCTACCCCAACATCAGTAGAGAGTTGGGAGACCACCATACTCATTAGGTTGTTGGCTGATCCAGCCACACCTGGCTTAGCCAACATTTATCTAAAGGTGTAAGGCCAGTTTTAAACTCGAAGGTATTAAAGGTTGTTACTAGATCAAGTGGAGATCCACAGCTGGGCCCAATGTCTTTTAGGAGACAATGTTGGACTTGTGCTCACCTAATATCCTGGATAATTCCTATTATTCTTTGTGAATAAGAAATTAGATGGATCCGATTCACCATTGAAGAGCAGATATCCCATCGAAGATCTTCCAACCCATCAAAAAATCTCCGCATTTCTTATCGAAAGTCATCTCCCCCCCCCCCACACGCGTATAACACAATTATTACCCAATAATTAGATGAAACTGAAAAATTGGGTCATCAATGACCTTTA